>NC_046372.1:2368070-2551589 GCF_011125445.2 Fundulus heteroclitus
CCTGTGCAGACCTGCTATGGGGGTGCCAACTGGATCTATTCTTGGGCTACTTCTTTTTGCCCTGTACCTTTTGCCACTGGGACTATTTTTTATGTGGGATTTTATTCCATTTATATGTCGATGACTGTCAAATAAATCAATTTCTCCCTCAAGCAGCCTGATGCCCACTCTATTCAGCCCCTTCTTGAGCATCTTAGTGACATCAAATCATAGACTGCCCTTCATTTCTATCTTGTATTTTATTAATGTAAATCAGAAATGATTTTATTCTGTCCCAAATACTCCAAAAGTGTGCTAATCTCTTCACTCTTACCCCTCATTTGAAGTCTGTCGTCTCCAATTCAGCTGTTAAAACAGATGCTGCCCTTTGGTTTGATAACCGCGTTAACTCTGTGGTACAATCATAACTTTTTTTTTTTTACCTTAGATGCCTTTCTAAGATTAAATCTCTACTTTATAGGTGTAACTTGGAATCAATAATTTACGATTTTATAACCTCATGGATTACTGTAACGTTCTTGTAACAGGAATTAGCAAGGGCACTTTGTCACGTCTTGAACTAGTCACAAAATGTGGTAGCATGATTTTAAACAGGTACAAAGAAAAAAGAGCACTTCACTTTAGTGTTATCTCCTTTGCAATGGCTGCCCATTTATTTCAGAATTACTTTTGAAGTTGTTCTGTTTATTTTTAAGTCTCTTAATCACCTTTTGCCAGGATATTATTTCAAAATCTCACATAAAAAATACACTTTTTATTTTTAAGTGAGATTTACACTCTTTGACTTTTAACACATTGTGAGTCTGACATTGAATGTAACTTTTAGTCAGATTTTATGTTTCTGATTTAATGTTTGTTGGGTTTTTAAATTGTTTCTTATGCTTTACTTGTTGTGCAGCACCAAAGTCAACAATGTATTTGTTTTTAAAGAGATATATAAATAAATACGGTATGATGTATTTATTTTATGTAATATTTGATCAACATGTAACTTAAGTTGATCCTTGCTACATCTTCAACGTCAAATAGTTAAATATATTTTCAAAACAAGCCTTTTAAAACATTTCCAGTTTTAATTTTAGATGTTTTAGAGTATCTTATTCTTCTTGTGTCTAGTTGAAGAAGTAAATTTATATTGAGCTTGGTTTGGGACTGTAATATGTGATTTCCATATATTATATATATTAATATATATATAATATATATATATATATATATATATATATAAATACATACATGGATCTATTTGGAATTGTTGAATTTTTTCAGTAATTATTATTTATTAATTTATTAATTTATTAACTAAATGTAAAAGTACCGGTCAAGCAATCAAATACAATAGTTGCATTTTTTTAATACATTTATTTAAATTGTATTATTATTTCATAGTCTTCAGTTGCAGCACAATAATTTTATTTTATCCATCAAACCTACCCATCAAAGACACTAGGTGGGGTTAACACTGCTATAAACGGGCTTATTGGTCTACATGATGCAGGTTAACCAAACATGTTAGAGTTCATTTGATGAGCCTTAGTAACAGTTTATCTAATTTCATGGTGGGCTCATTAAGTATTAGGTAAATAATTACTGAGGTAATTAAACATGAGTTTAACACATAAGTAACTCAATTTAATGAATAATGTGTATGACAAATTGTTGACACATCTATAGATTGATTTTACAACTATTTAATGTCTTCATAACAGTTATTTGTCATTGTCCATTCCTTATTTATCCTCCTTATTGGCCTGATAAATGTGGTCGGTTAAAACGCCACAGAGGCTCTGTCTTGGCCCATTTTTTCAACCGTCCAGCTGAACCACCGCTTTGGTTCAGCGGCAAGACAAAAGTAGCAGAATGAGCCGCTGATGTTGCACATGAAATGGGATGAGATGCTGCGGATAAATCTGTCCCCATCTGGCGTAAACCTACATGAGCTACAGGCCACCTCAGCTGTAGATGCAGTGAAACCGCACGGATTCCACAGCTAAATCCATTTTTCTGAACGCTTCATGTCACTTTGGGATCTTTATCAGAAGGGAAAAGTCTCATGAATTAGTTGCCTTCTGTTATCTTTAATATTTAAGCTAGGCTAGGTGTGCTTTTACCCCCTACTTCCTCTCTGTTAAATGAAAGCATGGTAAATGAGCCTCTCTCATTAATGCCGGGGTGTTTAACGTGTTGAGCCTTGGAATGGGAGGGTGTGCGCAGGATCGTTTTTGCTCCAGCTGACAGGTTAACTTAAAGCACCCTCCGGAGATGACCTGCCAGAGGCTATTAAAATAACACTCTCTCTATTCCTGTTTGATGGAACTGTGCTCCAAGAGGTGGAAAATCCATCTGCTCACCTGAAAAAAGGTGACCTGTCAGGGCAAAAAAAAAAAAAAAAATCCTCCTGGCACAGGCACCAAGCATCCTTCCCTATTGGCTCACACTTCCCCCATCCAGCCATCTGCAAGCTTGGCTTTCTGTGTGAGACGAGACTTTGTTCTGGTTGACAGAGCCGGGTGTCAGAGACCGAGAATCTCGTTAGACAGTCAGAGCGGGAGCGATGGTGGCTCTCTTTACACTCTCTGAGTACGAATGCTCGAGCAGGCAGGGTTTTTTTTTGCTGCCGGTGGAGGGGGTTGGGGGACGGAGAGTCACAGTCAGAGCTGCAGCTCCCCTCAGCTGTCAGCATTTAAAATGCCCATCTCACCAGAGGGAGTCTGCTCCAAAATGCAGCAACCACATTTTCATTGGCAGAATGACAAGATCTGCTACAAGGCAGTTTGAGTGAGGTCAGGATGGCTTTTCCGCCCTCAGGTAACAAGCACTGAAGACAGGAGGCGGTCTGTGGCTGCCCTCGCCCTAAGCAGGAGCTTCTCTGGGAATCAATATATCACTGTCGAACAGGTAATTACCACAGCTCTGCCCCCCCAAAGCCCCCACCCCCTGTCCAGGGTCCTCCAGCTGGTCACACAGGAACGCTGAAAATAAATTACAGTTTTTTAATGTTTATGTTTCAATGTTAGTTATTTAAAGCAGGAGTGCTGTTAGTACTGCTGCCTTAAAAATAGTTTTCCACAGTGTCCCCCACCAGCCCAGACTTATCAGCACTGCTGTTAAAGACGTGTAAAAAGCCTTTAAATAAAGTTGACTTCCATTGCAGTAGCAAGTGGCGCAAATATTGGCAACCATAACCACCGCTTTAGAGTTATTGCAGCTGAACAAATGTTTCTATTTTACTCTTAGTGATTTTACTCTTTACTCCTTTGGCCTCTGCGCAGCGTCATGTTTACATGTACATCTCAATAAATCAGAATATGCTCTCCGACGTGGTTTGTCTGTCTCTATCTATAACTGAAATAAAGCAAAAAAGGAAAATGTACTAAAATAAGAGACATGAAAATATCAAAGACAATTGGTGACGTTCTAAAATCAGTCAATCATCCAACTTTAAAGGAAGAAAAAAAATCACTTATTAATTTATATGTTTTAAAAGGCTTTGCTTTTTTTAATTATTGGTTGCCTTCTCCATATAAAATGCAATTCAGCATTTCCTGGAACTAAAAGCAAAACTGAAATGAAACTTTTTTCTGCTTTCTAAATAGGTGAACTCCAAGGGGTTGACAAATTTTCAATTTTTCTTTTTACATAACAGTAAATACTGTTTCCTCAAACTCAAACATGCATGTCTCAAACATGCATTCACTTAACACACCTAATCCTGTGTATATTTCCCAGACTGCTACATATAACCTTCAGATTAGTTCATTTATAAATGATTAAACTTACAGTGTGGCGTAGTTCTTAGTTTTTTACTCCTTTTGTTCCCTGTTTTTTGTCTTTAACTGACTAAATGAAATATCCAACGCACTCTGTGTGAAAATGAAGCAGTATTAAGACCAGAGGCAAAGTGGGTAATTCATTTTACTGAGTGTTTGTATGGATTAATATATCAACAGTGAGTAGAGTGGATGCTTTTTGCTCCCTACACATCGCCTGAAGAGATGCACATGATTTATTCAGTTCATGCTCCGTTCTCTCCGTGCTTTTTCCCGTTTTCACAAAGGATTTCCTTTTGCAGAGATGATTGGGAGAGACTGACATGTTTTGAAGCAGGTTTTTGGTCTCGCCAGCTGTCCTGATGGGCTAAATGTTGTCATATTATAGCACAAACCCCGGCATGACAGATGCTGTCCTTCAGGCCCTGACAGAGAGTCAAGCCCCGCTGGCAGGTCAGCAGCTCCGGCGCCTCGGCCGGGTCTAACAGGTGAGCTGTGAGAAAATGATCTGCTGGAAAGACAGCAGACTGAAATAATTGGATCTCCACATAGGGGAAAGCCATTACCAAGGACCTCCTCTCGGGCACTTCCTGCTGTTTTCACTTATTATCTCAGTCTCAGAGTGGCCTGTGCTCTTCGAAGGGATCTGTACGTTAGCCGGCAGTCATGTCAAATGAATGCAGTAATGATTCAGGAGTGATTCATTATTCCCCCGACCCGGGAAGAAATCAGTGGCTGTTGACTTTGTTTGCTTGCTTTGCTAATGTACAAACTGGTACACAATCAAATTACAGTGCCTTACTGCAGGAATAAAAATAACACAAATCTTCTAGATGACAATGTTTCCTCACGATTTCCATCTGAGGAGGTTTGTCTTCAGCTGTTTTTACTAATGCAACCTGAGGTTTGTTATTTTTGGAAAATGAAACATCCTTGTGCAACAACCAGCTCTCTCAGCTTTGGCTCGGCTTGCTTTGTGAAGGAAAGCTTGTCTTTGTCAACTTTGTCACATCAAATCTTGTGATGTGACAAATCTAAGCTTTCATTATGAATTATGTCATTGCATTCTTGACACTGAGTTCTTTTTTTATAATTTTTAATATAAAGTTCTCAAAGCAACTTTATATTGAAGAATTTAAAAATGTGGAAGGGGATCCTTTGCTTTTCTTTTTGCAGAGACCGACTCTCTGGATGCAAACTGATATAATTAAACCTGGAGAGACTCCCACAGACAGAAGAGGCAATTAGAGAGATTTAATAACATAAATCAGAAAGGTTCATTGGCACTCTGACCCCGGCAACAGACGTGAATGCTGCCAATGTCTGTGAACTTGGTGATCATTTTAGGATTAGGATTAGTGAAGTCTCCCCCTCCCCGGGGTCCGGACGCTGGAGGCCAGAGGAGAGAAGGAGCCAAGTGGAGCATGAGGGCACGAAGGAGGAGATGGGATGGAGCTGACGAGCAGGAGAATCCATGGTCAGAGAGCTTTATAAGTCAGCAGGATGGTCGGCTGAAGTAGGATGAATACTTGACACAGGGCACGGCACATGACGAGACAATCAGCGGATGCAGGTGCTGCTGGGTGAGTCTTCCAGTTTGAATTTACGTCTAAACTTCATGTCTGGATTTAGGTTTTGAGCTGACATTACTGTATGTGTGCTGAATACATACAGTAATTTACGTGTTCCCAATTTTTTTTTCCTTGCAATAAAAACTGAGATTTTTTTGAGCTATGAATAACTAAACCTTGTTTTAGCTTTAAGGCTAAAAATCTGAATGAGCGAGGCCTAGAAGTAGCCCTGCAGTAATTATAAAGTGATAGCTTCCTGTAATTGTAGTCACCCCTGTACTTCCTTTTGATTAAGAGTCAACATTAAACAACTTCCCTTCTGGGATGTTTGTGGTTTCCTTATGTGAACTTGACCTTTTCCCGCACCTGGTTCCATGTTAAAAGTGAATTCAAAACATTAACCTCGTTCTTCTTCAACAAAGTGTTGACGGAAATGATCCAGGGCTTTCAAAACTTCCAGGAAATTAAATCTTTAAAATTGTGCCGAATATTTGTGTTGAACATCACTGAATCAGTAGCACAAGCGCAAGCACATTGCATGGAGAGCATCTTGAATAGCAATTTCCAATTTATGCTGACATTTCTCATTACTACTCAGGTCTAGAGTTTCCTGATAAAGGAATATGATTCAATTTAAACCAATCATTGCTTGCTCTGACTCTATGGTCTTGGTTCTGCTGGGAGGTAAACCTCCACCCCACTCTTAAATATTTGTTTACTTTTCACATGTTTTCTTCCATCCCATCAGTGCTCTGTGAGACGTTCCAAGCTCGGGGCGTCTTTTTAGAACCTAACCCTGTTTCAAACGTCCCCGCAACTTAATCTGCTATGGTGTGTTTCTTCATGATGCTGTTTGTTTACTAATGTGATCTCCAACAAACCTCTGAGGCCTTCGGATAACAGCTGTCTTCTTACTGAGTTTGACTACACAACAGTGAACTCTGTGTAATAATCAGGGGTTTTCTGAAGGCATCTGTGCTGGATTTTGTTTAGGGATATCAGAGTAAATGAGCTGAAAATACATGGCACACATTCTAAGGTTCTTTAGGTTTTATTTGTATCTGCAAAAAAACAGAGAAGTAAGTAGGTCAAATTGTATTGCTTTAGCACATTTCACAAATATATACGTCACAAAGTGGTTCATGTGAGCAAAGCAATTAAAACACCAAACACATTAAACAAAGGCCCATGTGAATAAAAAATGTCTTTAGTTGTTTCTAAAAAAGGGTCCATGGCATCTGTGCAGCGCAGGAATGGAGGGAGAGCGTTCCAGAGCCGAGGAGCAACCGCCTGAAAAGCTCGGTCTTCACAGGTTCTAAAACGGGTTTGTGTTCCCACCAACAACATTTGACTTGAAGACCTCAGAGTCCGGAGATAGAGGATCCAAAGGGTCCAGAATGTATCAAGGGGGCGTGGCCATGGAGTTCCTCAAAGGTTTAACCTAAAAATCTTTTAAAGGTATACTATGCAACCGGGGTTGATTTTCCAGCGAGGCTCCCCCCAGAGAGCGAAAGTAAAAGTGCACTGTCGTAAAGATGCTCAGCTGTTCTGGTTTCTCCGTCAAGCCAGGCGCGGTTGTTTTGAGCTTAGCAGACAGGCGAACGCAACGAAAAGTCAAAAAAAACGGCAATATAAACAATGACTAACACAGTGAAAGTATGAACATCAGGGTTTTCCCGCAGCGCTATCTCGCCAAACTCACGCTACCGCCTCACCAACATTAAAAAATATATAAATAAATAAAAAATACCTTGCGGTTCTTTGTTGTTGCTTTTGCGCGTGCATATAGTGAATAGCAGGGCAAAAACACATGGAGTTCTCGCCGTAAAGCAAGACCGACTCTCGCGGTCTTGCACGAGACTTCCGAGCCTGTGGGCGGGCCGAGAGCTCTTGCAATTGCAAGTGCGGTATTTCCCCCACAGACCACCAGGGCGGCCGAGAAAACCTGTGTTCAACCTGAAATGACTCATTTAATCATCCAAAACGGTATGGAACACATTAATTAACTGAAAAATGTTGCATAGTATGCCTTTAAATGAAACTTCGAGAGCACAGGAAGCCAGTGCAGGGAATCCCTGAACAGAAGTCTTGTGTGCCCTTCTGTTGTCAACAGCCTCGCTGCAGCATTTCTACACAGACTGAACGTGAGCCAAGGAGGTTTTATTCAAACAAATAAAAAGACTATTTCAGTAGTCTAAACGGGAGGACATAAAAGCATGAACAGCCATCTCAAGTTCAGTCTGTGACACAAAGCATCTTAACTTGAGCTTTGCCTTTGTAAACCAGATTATGGTATGTAACTCTTTTTCTAAAGCATTCTGAAATCTTCATGAGAATTTTGCAAATCTGTAATTAAATGTGACGTCCAAAACCAAATTCAGTTTGTATCTTGCCTATTTACTATAATTTACACGCATGAATTCTGCTTTATTTCCGCAGATTTACAAAATATCAAAAGATAAATTTTCTTTCAAGCATAATGTCGATGAGAAGAAAATTGGACACTCAAAAATGTTTATTATTATTTTAATATGTTTAAAAAATTTGGTATGCCACATTTTCAGTTCATACACACTGAATTATTTGTCTGTACACATTAATAATAAAAATAACCACCGTCTATTCACGATCACTTCTGGGAAAGCCTAATATTTCATTGTTGACTTCTAAACAGTTTTATTCTGCAGCTCTGTTCATGAACTCTGTACATTTTTCTTTTTTAACCATTACCTAAAAATGCTGAACATGTTTCACACAAAAACCTTGATATTGCAGTTTTATTACACACAAAGACACACAGAAATGAGTATAAAAATATCACACAAATATTTTTCCCAAGAGCTTCCTCACATGGCATTTGAATGATATTTTTATATTACAAGCAGGTGCCTTTGTGCCTCAGAAGCATCTGGCAACATCGGATAAATCACCATGGGCCCATATGGTAATAATGCAGGCATCCCATCTGGAGGCTGATTTCACTGTATTAAACAAAAACAAATCGCCAGAAGCACTTTCTGTCCTTTCTCTGCAGCTTCACATTCACAAGTTCTGCCTGTCAGAAGATGGACGGCACAGCTTCCTTATCTGTACGCTTGAAAGGAGTGACAAACCAGATCACAGCTGCTAACTAAACAAAGTTTCTATCTTTTTTGACATTTTTCTAAGAACAACGGTGATGATCTATCTATCTGTCTGTCTGTCTGTCTGTCACTTTAAAGGATGCACTGCCTTTCAGCAACATGTGGTATGTTTGATTGCGCTCTAGGAAATGAAATGCTCCTTAGGATAATTATACAGTGAAGCTCACTGGATACATAAACACTATAAGTGCGCAAGCGCAGCAAAAAGAAACAGTCTAAGATTCTTTAAAAGGAGAATGAACACTAAACATTTTGTTTAAGTACATCTCTTCAAATAGATGCTTTATAGAACAAATGAAATAATTCTTTGAAGATTAAAAAAAACAAGCTTTACATCTGCATCAGAGTATTGTGTATGTGCGTGTCACAAAGGTAAATAATGATTTAAAGCAAAACTTTCTGTCATAGTCTGCAGGTTTATCTTCGTTTAAAGTCAGAGGCACATCCAAACTGTCGTCTTATCTCCAAAGTTAGTATAAAAGCCCATTGATCTAAAAGATGTAGCATATAACTATGCTGGTCCATCTGGGCATATTACAGTTGCCAAGTAGGCAGCTTTAATCTTCTGAGAGCAGGGCTGAATGTACGTGTCCTGTCAAATCACAAAGACACGCACAACCTGAACCTCTTTTGATCTCAGCCCAATTTTCTCCAAGTGCTCTCTGTCATTTCCACTTTCGTGGCTGGCGTAAATATTTAATGTGTGAATCAGTAAAGTACTTCTAGATGAGCTTGGAGTTTCCACACAGTTCCACACCTTTCATTTAGCTGAAGAAAGCTGGCCAGACTGGATGGGGAGCTAAATGTAGGGCGACCTTGGAGGAAAAGCTGTTGGAGACCAGACTAGAGAGCGGGTTCACCTTCCATCAAAACAACATCACCAAATAAACTCTACAGCAACAATGTAAAGGTCGCATTGGCATGCGGCACAAGGAAATTGGCACTGAAGGCCACAACCTTTGGACTACAAGACAACTGCTCTTTCCAGCGCACCACAGTCGCATAAAAAGTAAGGGTAAAATGTTTGATTTCTGGATTTCTTGCAGCAGCAATTGCACCAAAAGATAGACATACGAGGTTTGGGCTCAAGTCATCATTGCTTTGTATTGGTCTATCATAAGAAAAGCACAAAAACCCCACATTGTAGTGGACTGTTGTGATAATCACAATATGTGAAAGAGTTCAAGAGGTTTGAAAACTTCTGTAGGAAATTGTATGATCTGCATAAAGTTTTCATTTACGATCACACCAGATAGGGCACCTTCATAATTTTTCCTGTGTCCTTTGCCCACACCTGAGATACAGGATTTTAGTTTAATTTTAACCAAATAAAAAAAAAAAAAGCAGTTTGCAGCTGGTGGGATCACAGACAGAGAGATTTGTTTATTGATTCTGTCCACACCTATGCCTGTCGTTTTCTCTTTGTGCTCCACCTTATTGTTGTGGGAGGCCAGTTTATAAATGTATTATAAATGTATTTAGAGATGCAGAACAGCACCACCCTATCGCTTTAAGAGCTTGGAACGTCTCCATCACTAGCTTTGAATTAAGAAAGATCTTTTGAAGAGTGAAACTGAAGTCCAGTTGTTTTGTTTTGAACCTTTTTGGAATAATGTATATATATATATATATATATATATATATATATATATATATATATATATATATATAGATGATATGATAGTTATGTGTTAAAAATACTTTTGTATTTCTTTGTGAAACTGGTACTGAAGTATAACTTTACAACATGCTCAACATTTCTCATTTTATCACAGCAGGAAGGTTGCACATTTTTGTGAGAGTTCTTCTAAAAATACTACTTTATTCATAATTTTATAAGTGTATTTTCAAAATATTATCACTTTGTTGTTTGTAAACCCCTCTTGCCAAGAGAGGGTTACCAGTCTGTGGTACTGCTGCAAGTTTGGGAACCCCTTGTGATAGTTTTAGTTATTTGTCTTAGTTTTAGTCTTAGTTTGGATTTCTATCTTAGGTTTGGTCTTTGTGGTTATGTTTTGGGTTGGTTTAGTTTAGTTTCTGTCCCCTTCCACTTATTTTCTGTCAGCTTGTTTCCTCCTTTAGCCACTTCCCTTCCCCTGATGACCTCCACCTGTTCTGGAAAATTAGCTCACGCTGCTCCCCTTTGTTCTCCTGCCTATTTAAGGCTGCCTCCTCTGCCACTTCCCTGCCAGAACGTCTATATCCTCACGGTGTGAACTTCCAGCTATTTGTTGTCCTGTCTGTGCTTCTGACCTGTGTTCTGCTTCCCGGTACTGAGCCTGTCCGACCCCCGGCAGGATTCTGTTTGCCTGCCTGGTATTTGGACCTGATCTGTTGCTGGACTTCTGCTTTGTTCTGACCTGGATTGTCTGCCCGTAAGTTGCCGAGCCTGCTGACCCTTTGTCTGTGTCTGAATTGCCAGTTTTCTCGGATCTGGTGTGGACCGATGTCTCTTTGTCCCCGGTCTGGACTGCTACTCGAGCTTTGCTCCCCTCCTGTATTATTTCCCCTGCTCAGTGTCTGCTCCCTGCAGCTCACCATTGGCAATTTCCCCTTTGGACTTTCCCAAAGACTGTTTTTGTTTGTCTTCACCTCAACCCTCACTCGTTCCTTTAATAAACTTCCTGAACGTTTCTCCTGTGTCTGGCTGAATATCGGGTTCAGTTTCATAATCATCACACCCCTGCATTATACCAAACGTCTTGACTTGTGAGGCATAAAGCCCATTTAAGTCAACTGGTCAGAATGACGCTTACCGACAAAAACGGCGTTTCCAATAATAAAAAGCAGAAGGGCTGTAACAAATTGCAGCATAAATTCTCAGGTTTCTTGCTACGCATTTGTTGAGCCAATCATATTAACATGTACTTAGCACTTATTTCTTATAATATAAAATTCAAAAACACCACTCCCTTTAATTTGCACTGCAGCTTTGGATCTTTGGGGAGTAGTTTTATGGAGCTGGCTGGTGCATCTCAGCCACACTTTAATCTCTTTAATGGATTTCAAGTGGGTGGCACGAAAGTGGCATTAATGCTCAGCTTACCTTAAAATGCTATTCAGATCAGACAGGGGCAGGAATGTACAGATGACTGAGTGGGTGTACAACGTTTAATATCAGCAAAACATAATCAATTTTAAAAACAGAAGTTTAAAATGACCGCTTTATTTATTAATGGGGGAAAAAAAACCTGTGCGCAAAAAGTATTTGCACCCATTGTTAATGAATTACCCCAGATCAACCACTTTTTTTTTTTTAAAAGCTGAGTTCACATTCACAAATCACACTCAGGCCTGATTACTGCCTGAGCGGTTCAATAAAGATAGTACCTTTAAATAGAACCTGTCTGACAACATGCATCTAGAGGAGATCAAAAGGCAACCAAGCATCTGATCCTGAGAAATCAAGAACAAGTAAGAATCAAAGTTATTGATCTGTGTCAGTCAGGAAAGGGTTAGAAAGTTGTTTCTAATTTATCGGGACTCCAGTGAACCACAGTGAGGACATTTTTCTCAAAAGGCCTCACTTCTCAGAAAGCAATAAGTAGACTGGGCAAAACCGGCTTCCATGTATGAAAGAGATCAAATGTCAAAGCCACAGCTGAACAAAACAAAAAGGGGTGAAAAAACGGAAATCTTGTGTCAAATTTGCCAAAAAGGGAAAACTCCTTATGAGGGGATTGTTGCTTTGTGAACTGATAACAGAGAAAATGTTCCTGATGTACAACACACCAGCAGGATTTCAGATAAAGAGCTTCATACCAGCAGTGAAAATGGTGGTGCTGGTGTGAGGATCCCAGTCCATCACACCAACATCAGGACCTTTAAGGACCTAAACAACTTGCTGTAGTTGAAGGAACCATACATTTGGTTCTCTTGCAGAGAATCCAGACGGAGAATATCTGGCCAGCGCCTTGTAACATTAAATGCTTGTTCAAATGTTTGGAGGCAAGATTATCTAAAGTAATATCGTTAATAGTTCCCTTAGCTGTAGCAGAAAGATGGCATGTCACCAGAAGCTTTTTGAAAAGCATCATAAATGGTCATCATCAAACATGGTACATTCCTCTGCCTTCCAGATCTAGTATCGTTTGAAAATTATGCCAGTGGATTCATGATCAGCTCATCTGTCTAATCAGCTGATGGGGCGGATTTATACAAACACAAGACTGAACCAACGTTACACCACATACATGTACGTCTCAAATTTTTTTTTTAGTATTGCATAAAAGTACAATATTTTTTGCTAGTCATTTATTTTATAGAGATTCATTACACATGTGATGAATCTCTTGTACCTGAAGATTATGGCTTATATGTTAAGAAAACTCAAAATTCAATGTCTCAGAAAATTAGAATATCACATTAGCCCAATCAGAAAAGGACGTTTTAATGATTAATGGTGGGCTTTGTCCATTTCTATGCAATCAATACTTGGTTGGTCCTCCTCTTGCATTGATAATTGCATCAATGCGCCGTGGCATAGAGGCCATCAGTCTGTGGTTCTGCGCTGCTGTAATGAACGTCCTGATTGCTTTGATAGCTGCCTGCAGGTCATCCACCTTGTTGAGTCTGGTGTCTCTCACCTTCCTCTTGACAGACAACAGCCCATAGATTTTACAAGAGGTTCAAGGTCAGAGGAGTTAGCTGGCCAATCAAGAACAGGAACACCATGGTCATTGAACCATCTTTTGGTACCTTTGGTAGTGTGGGCAGGTGCCAAGTCCTGCTGTAAAATAAAACCAGCATCTCCATGCAGCTTGTCTACAGAGGGAAGCATGAAGTGCTCTAGAACTTCCTGGTAGATGGCTTTGTTTACTGTGGACTTCAGAAAACCCAGTGGACCAACGCAAGCAGATGATATGGCACCCCAAACCATCGCTGACTGTGGAAACTTCACACTGGACTTCTGGCAATGTGGATTATGTGCCTCTCCACTCAGGGACCTTCACTTCCATATATTCTATTTTTAATAGATGTACCTGTAAAAGGCAGATGTTGGAAATGTTATAATGATCTGACGGGTAATATCCACTAACACAGCATTGCTTTGCAGTGATATGAGAAATTGTAGTTTGAGTTGTTTTTAAACTACTGAAGTTTGCTAAAGCAGTGTATCTCTGACCAGCTGTCAGCCTCCCACCACTCACATGATTTATTTTAGTCCCAACAAGCTCATGGTGATATGAAATATGTGTACTATAGTGAGAGAACTATTACTGGCAATTATTTCAAAGAACTTCATTTCAAAAACATTGGAGCTAAAGCCCTTTAAGCTCAAGAGCACTTAGGTTGTGCAGATAGACAATCACCCGAATCACAACAGCAAGTCCACTCTGAATGGCTTGTGAAATAAAGCAAAATGAAGGATGAATAGTGGACTGGTCAAAGTCTGGACTTAAATCTGATTGAGATATCGTGCTTGACCATGTTTGGAAACCTGCTGATGTGACTGAAATAAAATGATTCTGCAAAGAAGAGAGGGCCAAAATCCCCCACACAGGGGCCCAAAACACTTGTTGACTTTTGCAATGGTGGCACAACCTTATTAAGCTTCAGGGGGCAATTATCTGCTTAGACTGGGCCAGGTTAGTTTAAATAGTTGTAATCTGCAATGGGGGACATATTTTTTCACAGATTTCTCATAGATTAAAAATGAACTAGTGCAATTCCACAGAAACACCCAATTTAAAACCCTATTATGTCAGAGGATGGTTTGAGAAGCTTTCATTTCCCCAAAATGTTAAGAGTTAAAGTTCATCTGCTGACTTTGGCTGAAACTCAGCAGGTTGACAAACCCACGAAAAAAAACTTTCTGAACAGAGTAGCATTGCATAAAGTATGTACGGTAGTTACCTTCGTAAGGAATTGGCTCATGTAAGAAAATTCACAAATAATGTAACTGCTTCATTTTTACCTAAGTCTCTAGTCTTAGGTCTCCATTGCATTTTGAGGTGTGTGCTGTGGTTTTACTGCTGGAAAGGCAACGCAAGCTTTGTTGCCACACTGACCAAGCATTTCCTGTTAAAAGCTTGAGCCCTGCAGAGTATGCTCAGCATTAGGCTCCTTTTAAAACATCGGCTTAAATAACACAGCGTTCAAAGAGAGGTTCAATGAAAAGATGTACAAAGAGAAACTTTATCTACAAAATGTGTGCTTTGATGAATTTTTTTAATTCAGTATTTTTTGTGGGTCAAACCAAAATGAGATGGCTCATTTTGGCAATGAGTAAGAAGTAGATTAAGTTGATTTTATGGGAAATTAAGACATAGGCAAAGAATGGAGACTGACTAGATTGTTCAATTCAGGTTATTTTACGATCATGTTCCCCTTTTTAAATTCCTAGACCACATCCGCTTCTAATCTAAGTGCGTCTTGCCTCAGGTATGTGTAATCTTAACACCGCTGTCACTGTTGGTTTGTCACATTTCATCCACAACAGATCAATTTTTAGTAATTTAGAGACATCCTCTCTCAACTGAGAGTACTGACTTAAGATGCTGACTGTGCAAAAAGTATACCACACATCCTTATTTTGATGAAATGAAAACAAAACATTTTAGTTGGAAGTTTGCATGGAAGAATTAAGGACCTTTTCATTTTCAATGATGCCACCCATCTCGCCATGTGACACGGTCAGATAAATACTGCAAACAAACAAGTGACCAATATAAATCCTTACTTTTAACTACGCCAGTAAAGCTGACTTGAATCTAAATGACCCCCTACAAGCGTTTCCTGTAACCTAACACAAGAGTCTAGGTTTCATTAGAGAGCATTTCCCAAAGTAAGTCTACACTTGCTGAGTGTGCATGTGCTTGATTATTAATAACCTTGGCTCTCATTAAGGAAATTTAATCCGCAAGGCACTGGGAAGGTTTTAGAAAGTAATTTTGCTAAAATGCATTTAAATGTAAATCAGATCATTTGGTTTATACAACTTATTATTTCCTAATTTACCACATAGCTGCACGAGTCTTAGGAGAGAAACATTAAGGAACGTGTAACAGATTGTCATTGTAATAATGCGTGACATAATTAGAAGTCTGAATAAATTGGTGAATTGTTATGCTGACGTGTTGTTGATTGGGCTCTTCTGCATTGCTCAACTAAAGAAACTTCCTGCCATTTTTAGCAGAAGTACCTTTGGTTTCAATGGAGCCGTTTTTCCTGCACAATGCCATCAGTGTCTTACAGCTGACAGGAAGCTGGTTTGAATCCCAATTAGGGGCTTTCTGTGTATAGTTTGTGTGTTTTCTCAAAGCATGCATGTTGTCCCCAACATACATGTTGGGGTAGTTAGCATGTATAATTTGCCCGTGGGTAATAGCGTGCGCAAAAAGAATAATCTTGATATTTCTGTGTTAGCCCCCCAGGTTCTGAAGTTTTTCCCTTATTACTGTTCTAAATAAGTAATTTCTGCGGTATTTTGTGTTTTTGTCTTTTTTTTGTGCTTAAAATGAAATTACTGTAGTATTCTACTGTTGCGGGGAAATAAAATCTATATATAATCATACATTTTTGCATTTCATGAAGATGTACACTTGTATAAAGCCAGTTGTCGGAAAATGCAGTGCTGCACAGACATGAGTATCATGACAAATTTCAGATCTATGGTGAGCTGTCAAAACCTCAACAATGACAAAAACATCACAGGGAGAAGACCACGGTCAGCCTGTCATGATCTGAAGGACTTCGGTTTTGTCACTTTGGTTCTGAATTGTTCGTCATTGCGTTTTTTATGGTTTTTAGTTCTGATCTGTTTATTGTTTTATTTCTTCCATGGTTTCTAAATGACAAGAAGGGTCTTGTCATGCGTATTTCCCCTTGTGTTTACCTTGGGTACATTGGAACAGCTTTTTACACGGTGGACTGAATATATACCGAAACATTTACTCAGAAACACTCAGTAACCAGAACTGCAACTCTGAAAGGACTTCAAACAATGCATTAAACCTAAAGTACAGAGCATCAACCGACCTGAATATTATGACACTTTTTTCAGGTGTTTTTCAAGGTACTAGTTTCTCACATGAATAAAAAAAAGTATAGAAAACTTAAAATAGATGTATGTGTAAATTTAAAGCGCAATGGCTTGATGAATGGTCAACACAACTAAGAGATCAAGACTGCATGGTTCTTAGAATCAAAAACAGTTTGTTGTGCTTTAAAAACCTTCTTCCTCATATGTTATTTGTTTCTCTTTTATTGCCCACTGCTTCATCCTCATGGTCAAGAAAATACAGAAAGAAAACAGAGACACAAACCACTGACTGATGCGTCTGCCCTAAGTTTTTAACTTCCCCTGTTGGGTCACAGTCAGCCCACTCTGTCAGTAATAATAGCCGCCCTATCTGCTTCAGTGGTTGATTTTTTTCTCAAGCATTAAGTAGACATCTGCAACAAAAGTCAGGGTTATGCTTTGGTCTTTACCACATCTGGTAGCTGCCTGGAACAAACAAACTTTGAGTTCTCTGAAACATAAATTAACAAGACATTCTCTCTAAGTCATGCATGTATAATAGCTTCATTACTTTTTCTTTTTCTCAGCCACGGTGTATTAGCTGCATCTAAAACAGCACATAAAACAGCATTACCAAAAGCTGATATCGCGGCAATCTTTATGTTTCTGGGATTGTGTTTAGAGAAGAACTTCTCTTTGTCACCTCTAATAAATGTTGCTGAAATTGTTAAATATAATATACATTCTATACAACAATATTAGATCAGCCCCCCAGGAAAAAGAATGAACAAAACAAAACAATATCTCGCAAATATACATAAAATCACTCATAGCTCTAAAGGGGTCCAAGAGCTGAGAAGAATGCAGTACTGAAATTAAAGGGGATGGAAGTGTTGAGAAACCTCCCTGTCAGCTGATTGTGTATGCTGTTAAAACATGTGAAGGAAACAGAGAAGCTCAGTCGTTGCCTCCACTCACACCAATCAAACCACGAAACGAGACAAAGGCAGAGGGTTCGAGACTGAGCAAACGGTATGGTTTCATTTATCACGCTGATGTTACTTGGTCTTCATTTTAAATCACCCAAAGTTAATGTAAGTTTTTGGATATTGATGCCATGTTCATAAAAAAAGCTATCACTGAAATGTTTTTCTTTGTTCTGCTAGGTGAAATGGGGAACTCTGAGGACAATATGGATATTTTTGATGGCGATTTCTATGATTATGAAAATTCTGATTACAACTACACTGAAATAAGCAATTTTACCATAACTGACCAGAAATCTATCCAACACAAATCATCTTGTGTGACAGAAGGCGTGTGCATGTTTGTCACTGTAATCTTCGTGATCATTTTCCTGCTGGGCTTTTTTGGGAACTTGCTGGTCATCTGGATCTCCGGCTTTAAGATGAGGAAGACGGTGAACACCACCTGGTACCTGAGCCTTGCCATCTCTGACTTTCTCTTCTGTGCCTTCCTGCCACTAAACATCACGAACATGGTGATGGAAGAGTGGATCTTCGGTCTCTTCATGTGCAAGATTGCCTCTGGAATAATGATCATCAACATGTTCAGCAGCATCTTCCTCCTCGTGGTTATCAGTGTGGACCGCTGTGTGTCCGTCGTGTTTCCTGTTTGGGCCCAGAACCACCGCTCTGTTCAAAAGGCATCAGCTGTGGTCGTTTTTGCTTGGCTTCTCGCCATCGGGATCAGCATTCCCTCTATGATCTATCGGAATATCCGTGTCGAGAATGAAAACAGGTACATTTGCTATAATAATTACTCATCAGGACCGCACATTCACAAGACTGTAGCTTTAGTCCGCTTTGTAGCCGGCTTTGTGGTTCCTTTCGCCGTGATCATCATCTGTTACTCCATCATCATCCACAAGCTTCAAAACAACAGGATGGCAAAATCCTCCAAACCCTTTAAAGTAATGACCGCGCTCATTGTTGCGTTTTTCGTCTGCTGGCTGCCCTACCACGTCTTTGCCCTACTTGAGCTGGACCACCACAGGTTTCACCACTCTACGTTAACCAACGGAATCCGATTTGGCACGATTCTAGCATCTATAAACAGTTTCCTCAACCCATTGCTGTATGTCTTCATGGGAAATGACTTCAAGCAGAAGTTCAGGAGCTCTGTGTTCTCAAAGATGGAGAATGCAATGGCCGACGATGGCCGCACCACCAGTCGGTACCTGTCCAGGTCCAGCTCCATGGATGGCAGAGCTTCTACACACATTTAGAGGCCTTGAAGGGACCTTAAAACCGATTACTTGGTGGGCTTATATCCAACAAACACAGTTTTTGTATTTACAGGGCTGTATGTTTCCTGAATCACATATAGAAATATAGTCTGTATATAGTTACAGCAAAAATTATAATATTACGTGATACACATATCATTGTTTTAATTGTTAAATAAGGGTTTACTGTACAAGATTTATAAAAATCTATTATATTTTCATACAAATGCAAATAGTGCACTTTGACCAGAGCTAAAAGCTTGTATACTAACCTTCACACAAGCTCTGAATCATCAACTCAACCAAACGTTTGCTATTTGTCGGCTTGGCAAAGATCTTTGTTATTTTTTTCGTTCAACACATTAAAGTGAATAATGAGGTGAAGACTTTCTTGATTGGGTTGATTCGATTGTTCAATTTATTATGTAACAGAACGTTAATGATCAGAACAATATCAAAAAAATAAATAAAATAAAAATAAAGAAATATATATATATATATATATATATATATAAATATATATATATCCAGCAATGGGCGAGAGGCGGGGTACACCCTGGACAGGTCGCCAGTCTATCGTAGCATATATATATATATATATATATATATATATATATATATATATATATATATATATATATATATATATATGATGTTATTCTTCATGGATACAAGCCACAACCAATGCCTTTAAAAACAGATATATCTTATGGATACTACCACTGAAATAAACAACAGACAGAGATTAATGCTGTACAAATATGTTTTTGTCTCTTAAAAATTGTTAGCTACGTTTACCAGAAGTTAGCTTAGTTAGGGTCACTTTCTGCACACTATTTTGACCACCTGTTAATAGAGATTATTTAGAAAGTTATACAATGGTTTTGTATATAGTATGTAATTTGGTGTATATGAGATTGTTCAATAAAAGGCAGAATTTGCCCTTGTGTTTCTGTAAAATCTGTTGTCTTCTTTAATTCATTCATTATTTTTAATTTTAAAGCAAACATATTTGCTAAAACACGATGAATTTATGAATATGAATACTGATTATAAAGTTTCCTGTTGAATGGGGAAAATCTAAAATGAATAGGTTTAAATGTGCTTATGGAAGAATATGTGGTAAAACGTCAATTTCAATCATTATAATAATTTAAGCCATATTGTTGTTGTTGTATTTAACATTATAACAGATTACGAAAAATGTAAACAGTTTCTGTACAGAAAATATTCATCTTGATCTACGTAACAGTGATAAGTGAACATCTTAAAGGGAAGTCGTTTACTCATTAACATATATTCAATAAATGATAATATTGTTGAAAAGTTAATTTATTACAGTAACTCACATTTTATAGATATATTACAAACATACTGATGTTTTCAAGCCTTTATTCCTGTTAGTTTTGATGATTTTCTGCTCACAGATAATGAAAAAATAGACTTAAATATTATTATATCATCGGACAAATAAGAATTACAGTTTTAAAACAGAAATTTAGGTTTAAAACTTGCTTAAAGCATATTTTCTTACTTTTGATCTGACAAATGAGCCTCGTGGCAGCACATATTTTAATTTACTAAACACCACTGTATATGCTAATATGTGTTATTCCTGTAAGACTTAAATTATGTGTAAAAGTTGTTAATGTTCAACAGGAAGAAGCAGCTCTTCAGTTCCTCTTAGCTGTGCAGTTTGTTAGTTTTACCCTGTTACTTAAGTCTCCCACCTTCTTTGAGTCAAAACAATGTGAAAAGCACCACTGATCATTTAGGGGCTGATTTTCATTCAGGACCTGGTTTGTGCATAATCAGCTCTAAAAGTGTGGTTATAAATCCGCAAAAACTCTTTGCATTAAGGTTTACAGCATAATATTGTAGAGTGGTTGATCAAAAATAAGAAGTCTTCTCTGGTGCCTACTTCTTTTTTTTTTCAAGATTCTTCTTCTTTTAATATTCATTTCTGTCTTTTTACAGCACTAGTGGCTGTGTTTTGTTTAAGTAGGCTGACAGGAAACAGGGTTTGAGGTTGGGCTAAAACACGTGGGTCAGCAGCGTTGATAAGGCATCTGTAAATGGGTCATTCTCGCTACCCTTGTGCCATCAAAGTGATTCTTAAATACCTTTTTCTCGGAGCACTTCAGAGTTTAGTTTTTAGAGTCACTCATTTTATTTGTTTCTCTACTCACTTGTACTCCTTCCCTTTTTGGACTTTATTTAGAGGCTGCATAATAGCAGAGAGGGTGATGCCAGTTGTAGACTTGAGGCATACATGAGTCTTAAAGACTCAGACTTCAATAAAAAACTTTCAGTTTAATAAACGATTTCAAGTAAGCAGAGCCCAGTTTTCATCAACTTGCTGTTCATCCGCTTCTTAAATAAGAGGTGTGAACTGTCGTTGGGGGTGGGGGGGGGGGGGGGGGGGGGTAGAAAAGCTTGTAATTAAGATTTAATATTGTAGACAGGTGCAGATTGAGGAGAGAATGTGTCTGCATTGGTTGACTGTTGGAGATTGGTGGTTATGATTAATGGCATCAGTTCATTGTTACTGAGTAACATGTTACTCAGTAACAATGTTAACGATAGTGTGAGCTGCTGGCTGCAAGATGCGTAAACAGACAAAGTTGAGCTAAGAACCGTGGGTTCTTGAACTTGTTGAAACACCAATGGTGCATGTAGACCTTAACAACACAAAAATCATTGTCATTAATTTCATTTGTTACAATATAAGTTAAAACCACTGGTTCTCTATAAATAGAGCTTCCCGTTACTATTAAAGGGGACATGACGTGCTTTTTAAATCCTTCCTTTTCACATTTAAATTATGTTTATGTTGCGGTCTATGTAAAGTGGAATTGCAATGCTTTGGTCTGCATTCCTCGTTGATGCAGCCTATTTTAGCTTAGCTTGAGCTGTGTTGCAAAAACGAATGTGCAAAGTTTCAGCCACCAGATGTGCAAAGTTACCATATATATAGCCTTAAAAATTGACAGAGGCATTTGCAGTCTCTCAAAGTGGAACTGCAGCTCTGCAGACCCGAGAGAAGAAGATAATGGAGATGGTGACTGCTCACAGGGTAGTGAGGAACCCAACACTCTGTACAGCGGATACTCAGAAAATTGAAGGGGTGACAATGGTGAAAGGTGTGGTGAATTTGTACAAGCCAAATAAGGATCGTTGTATGTGGAGAAACACAGGAAGCTGTTCTGTGACTTCATGCCTCTCAGAATACCATTTCTTGTATGCATAAAAGGCCCTTAGATGAGTAGACATGTGTAAAGAGATCAAACTGTTCTAACTGTATTTCTGTGGAAATATGCTCCAACTGCGCAGAAAACAAGCTAGGTGGAAAATGACTCAGAAATCCAGGTACTTCAGTTCTAAAATCGGACACCGTGGAGTTAATTATATCTGTTTCTGATTTGTTGAGTGCACTGAATACATTTCACTTCATGGGGTTGTTTTTTTGGACATTGAATAAAATAAATATCTGTTCTGAGACATTCTTCTGGTACAGGTAGACTGCAACGTATTAATAGGGATAGTGTTTGTGGAAACGCTGATGTACCTGTTGAACTAAATGCATTATTTAAGTTTGATGTACAGCAGTATTTGTCAGTGGGACAAATTTAAAAGAGCAATAAGTGATAATGATACCTAGTGTTTCAAATCAGAAGCACCCCCCTCCCAATGAGTAGCAAAATTCAACATGATGAGTTAATACTATTCAGCCAAAGTAAGTTGTTAGTGTTGAATAAGGAGCTTGCACATAGAGACATGGAGATCCAAACAATGTGCCGTTTCCTCAACGGTCCGCCGCTGCTGTGAAGCGCAGTAAAATACACTTCCCACTGACCCCAATGAGTTTTTGCTTGCACAGGATAGGTCCATGCTGTTGTATTCTGTTCTGTTTCTGGTCCACTTCTCTTACTGGCTTCCATGTTTCCAGGCTGCTTCTCTTTTGCAAAGATAAAATACCAAATGCTGCGCTCTGTTTTGGCAATCCTGGGAACTCTCATGTGATTGACTCGCAAACCAGGAAGTAAACACGGGCTTCACCCTGCACCGAAGTAGTTCCACACCGTGGCGCTGAGTTTGAAAGGAGAAAAACTTGACTAAGACATTGTCGATGGAGAGAAGACCGATTGTTTATAGGGAATGTTACTTCCATCTTCCATCCCAGGTGATAAATGAAAATAATGTAGGTTTATTTTACGGTACATTTCTTACTTATTGCTCCTTTAAGCTGTTAGTAAGGGGTGTCTTGAGTAAGGGTGAGGTAGGGCCTTTGCCTTAGATATTGTCAGACTACATACTGGGTGGTGGAGATGATCAGTTAAATACTATACAGTATGAGTAAAATCCCTTTATCCTTCTAGGGGTGATGTAAAAGTCATTTAGGGCTCATCATTACTATTCTTAATCTTGGGGCTCCCCCAAATACATTTACTTCAGAGGTTGCCCCAAGAAAACTCAAAAGTTGGAAATCCCGAGATACAGATCTTCTGTTCTCCAACTTTTCTTGCACTGTCACTAAGTTTGTGACCATCAGAGGAATGTTTTGTACTCACTTTGACAAAAGTGAGTACAAAAACAAAACAAAAAAATGCTGTTTAGAGATGTGTATTTACAGACTATATATGGCCCTTCTCTCCTGAAACTCATCTGTAAGTCAAATCAACACATAGACACTGCAAAATAATAATTTCAGCAAAATAGCAGAAACATGTGGCTTCAGTTATTAGTAATCATCATGGTTTGCCGTGCCGAACGTATTAAATCTACTCCGCCTGTTTAATCTGAAACCAGAAAAGATGGATTTCAAATACAGCTAAACACTTGTGTATTTGCTTTCAAACGTGCTGTCGAGCATCACATCCAGCAAATGTTAGCGATTTGCAAAAAGCAGAAAACATTTACCAGGCTTGAAATGCTCTTTGATTTTTCTTTTGTGCAACACATTAAAGTGAATATTGGAATTTGGTGAGACAGGCTACAGCCGTTTTGCTGTGAGATGACTTTCCTCAGTGGACTGATTTGATTGTTCAGTAGATTGTGTAACACATCTGAACTGTAACAATAACAACAATACTGAGCAACAGGATGCAAATACAAGATGATGGAAAAATAAATGAGAAAAGAAATGGGACGTACTTTTTTAAATGCCAACAAGACAACAAAGCCTGCTGTCATGGGAAGAAAAAATGGCACTGTGTGTTAAGCTGAACCACAAATCCTCTACATTACATCACATTGTGTAAAATAAACCCAATTCTACCTGAACAGTTAAAAAATATCTATTCCATTTATTTGAATACCCTGAACTACTTCTAAGTGAAGTCTATCACACTAATAAGATTCAGTGTAACCAGCTGTTAGTAGCGGGTTATAAATACATCATGTGGTTTGATCTATATGAGCTGTGACAGTCATCAGTGCAATAAATATTTAGTGTATCATAATCTTTATTTCATGCATTTCCCATCCTCAGTGAACTGAAACAGTCTGTTGCCGTCTTCATTTTCATAACATTTGACTATTTTTATTAATTTTGATGCAAACATCTTTTCCAGAACAGGAAGTACTTACTTTTTTACTTATTAAAAAAGAAAATGTGTGAACGTTGTTCCTGAACAACAGGAAGAAGCCTAACTTCAGTTCCTCTTAACTGTGCAGTTTGTTAGTTTTACTATGTTACTCTCGACTCACATCTGATTTTAACTAAATGCGTTAGAATAATACAGCAGAACATTTGGTGACAGATTTTTGTTCAGGACCTGTCCTATCCAAACTAAACTAAACTAAAAATGTGGTGATAACTCTATTCATTGGATGACCCAACTGTGCCGTTGTTGTGGTGTGTGAGTGTGAGTTTATGTGTGTACTGAGATTGTTCACTATATCATTCATATTCAACATGCAAGGCAATGCCCATACATTTGTTATTTATGTCTACAAATATAAGGACATGTGTGAAAAACAAAATCATAAAATATGCAATTTTGTGTGTACAGTGCTGGGAAAAAGATTTGCTTCCTTACAGATTTGTTATTTTTCCTTCTTTTTCTGTGGCCGATCGTAATACACATTTTTGTATCAGTCAAAGACGACCTCTGTAAATGAAGTAATAAAGTAAAATAGGCTACCAAAATGGATCAGATTTAAGCTAAATTTCTCTAGTGACACCCAGGCCTGATTACTAACTGACCTGTAGAATAAAGAAATGAGTGAGACAGAACCTGACGTTATATGAAGTAGGCTAAAAGGTCTCAGAAAGTCACACCACTATCTAAAGGAATTAATGTCACTGCGATACGCCAAGCTTAAGAAAGTTGAAAAGCCATTTCCAAGTTTTGGGGCCACAGGGAACCACAGAGAGAGTCATTATTCAGTGATGCAGAAAGTGTGGAACAATGGTGCACCTTCCCAGTGGTCCTACCAAAATTACTCCAAGAACACAACAACTTATCCAGGAGATCACAAAAGAACCCACAGTAACATAAAGCACTGCAGACCTCGCTTTGCATAGTTAAAGTATGCTGAAGAACAGAGAGTTCCTGCAAAACAGTCCCACATCATAATCGCATCTCTGCAACTACATTTAGACTTGTCAAAAAGTAGTCCGGTTAGTGTCATTCTCCTGGCAACGACCAAACCCAGTCCCCTGCCAAACAGAGACACGTGAGCTGTCACTCCAAAAAAGATTTCTCCACCGCCCTGCGGTCCAGTGGACTATTGCATATAAAGCTTTGGCTTGCACTTGATTTAAGGCTTGAATGCAGCAGCTGTTTGCTTATAGACAACCATTCAGTTTAGCTTTACAGGTTTATAGATACTTATTCTTTCAAAAGTTGCAACCTTGGTGCATCTATGGGATTATACGTGCCCTGCCTTGTAATTTACCAAACTGCTTTATTTAGCAATACGTCCCAACTGGAAGTATTGCATAGGTGGCATCCTAACACGGCACCACGCAGGAGCTCACTGAGCTCCCACACCTGTGGCAATGAAAAGTGTTGCAACACTTGAATTCAATGATACGGATGGGTGAGCAAATATCTCTGGTAATGTTACACCTGAGTAAACAATCCCTGAACAATATATTTAGAAGTGCCGAGTTGAACGCTGTTTTATTTTCAGCACTGCCTCATTCTTTTTGACACAAAACCATGGTTGCTGGCACCATGCGGATGCTGCAGTTTTGAGCACTGCACATCCATGATATGAGTCTCCTTTTTTTCTTCCAAATCCCAAAGATGTATAGATCTGGTGACTGGGGATGCCACTGGAGTACAATAAACCTGTATGAGAGGATTTGGGTTTTATGGTGAAGCACACTGCTGGAAGTGATGGGTCCACTATGGCCATAAAGGGATGGATAAAGTCTGCAATAATACTGAGGTAAGCTGTGGTGTTTAAACTTTGCAAAAATGGTTGTGAGAGGCTCCAAGTGTGCCAAAGAACATAATCCCCACCATTTCGCCATCATCAGCCCGATCTCAGGCTGTCCATTCTCCCCTGCCCTCTGACACCATTGAGGCATTTTCACCTGTAAAACCGTCACTTCTAAGATACTTTATCTTGTTCTGACCGTTCTTTGAGATCAGCAATTTCTAAGGATGTCACGCCAGCCTATCTGGGACCAACAACCATCAATGTTCCAAGTCAGGTAAAATTCCCTTTCTTTCCAATCTGATGCTCGGTTTTAATGATGTTTCTTCACCACATTTAGATGCCTAAACGCATTAAGCCGCAGCCAATTTATTGATTAATTTGCTATTTAGGTTAACAACTAAACCACTGTACATAATAAAGTGGCCGGTGAGCGAAGTGTAGTCTGATTCTCTCTACACAGCATTTGTTCGTTTCTAAGTACATCTAGATTTTCTTTTCTGAATTTCTTTGACTTCCATAAAATGTTGGAATGTTTTTGCTGTTTCAGAACTATTCTGAAACTTTCTTATCTAGTTGCTTCAACTCTTGTTATGGAGAAAGAATCCACCGAAGAAAACTACTTCTTGTTGTCTGTATGATTCATTAAAATTTTGTTAATCTGTATTGCAATGCAGAATGTGCTTTTTATTATTTAGCAGAGGACAGCAGCATCATTGTATCAAATGTAGGTTAGGGGCATTATGTATTAAATAACCTTTAAATATTTATTGCAAAGATCCTGACATAAATAACCATTGATAATACATAGATACATGTTACATGATACATGTTACATACATTACATGGCCAATTCAAACAAGGTTCAAAAACAAAACAGCTGAACTTCGGTTCTTCAGTTTAAAACGTTTCATTCTTCATCAAAAGATCTTTGTTCATTCAAGGTGATGGAGAAGTTCCAAGCTCTTAAAGCGATAAGGTGGTTCCGTGCTGCACGTCTAGAAGGCCTACAATGATTGATGGCAGGTGTCCCAATAGTTGTGCCGTTGTTCAATTTGTATTTAGAATTGTGGGATTTTCTTTACTGCGCAAATCTACTCAAATATAAGGTTTGATTTCTTGGTTTTGACTTGGTGACATTTTGGTGCTGAAATAAAAACATCATTCACTCTTTTTGAATAGCTATACAACTAAGATGTAAATATACCCTTCATAATTTTCTGATAAGTATAGAGGCCACTTGTACATAGAAATATTATTTATCTAGAAACCTTGGAAAAAAGATGACAGTGCACAATCTCACCGTTTATTTAATTTACTCCTTTATTGTGTGTTTTTAACCTTACATTCAGTTCATAGAAAAATACATTCAGACATGACACCTGCTCTCAAAGTGCCATCTTGTCAGTGAAAGCCAAAACCAATACTATTTAAAGCATGTGTTGAAAAGAAAATCAGCCTCTCCCATTTGCTCATTGTAATACAAATACTTCTGAAGTGTCATCATCATGTATCTATAAAAATATATATTTATACTGTACTGAAAATGGAAGTCAGTTAATGTCTTCTGGCTATGGGTCAGCCACCAGTGTATGTCATTGGAGTCTTGTTTATATGTATCTATTAGTATGCATTTCCTCATTTCCAAACACATGACAAAGAATGCAGAATACCTTTATAGATGTCTGACTGAGAACTAATTCTCCTTGACTATTTTAAAATCAATTTAAAAATGAAGAGACTACCAGCTTTAACAGCTTTCTTTAAAAAAACAAACAAAGCCTACATCTACAGTAACAATACATGTTCAGGTGATCTCCAACCTACAGGGTGACTAATAACTTAGTTGATCTTTGGGGAAGGTGTTGCACACTGTAGTGCTATTTGGATTATTTTATTTATTTTTTGCATCAAGTCCAGTGTAAAAAAAACAAAACAAAAAAAACTAATCCAAAAACATGTTAGTCAGCGTGTGCAGTGCACACCAGAAATAAATAAATGCTGAGGACTTTAATCAGCGAAAATGAACTCTAGCTCTACTTTCAAAGCAAATAAAACGTTCTATATGCAAAGTTGAGCTACAAAGATGTGGAAACATTGTCATCATGTAGTCATGCTCTAAATATTGCATTTCTCCTCTCAGAATAACAGCTTAGGAATCTGAACACCTCATGAGAAAAAAAAAAAACAGCGTTTACTGTTGGAGCAACTCAAAATAAGACATGTTGATTTTCCTTTTTAATAGTCATGTTGTTTTGTTTAATACACTTTGCAGAACTATTTTCTATATCTTGTGCTAAATGCTGCTGGAAACACATCCTCGAGCACAGCCGGGATGAGAAGCTTTGCTGCGGTCACAGCTTTTGTACCTTCTTGGTATTAAGGCATGTGCACATACCTACACAGCACATGTGCATAGAGCAGGGTATGAAGTGATTTTCAGACAGGAAAACACAAACATTCCCCAGAGAAAGAAAAAAAAAAAAGATGCAGGTATGAGTATTTAACTCTCGCATTAGTTCAACAGAAAAATCAAATAAAAGGGAATCAGAAACAATAAATACAGAAGCCGACGTCTCACTATATCTCCAAACTCCCTAATCCAGGAAAACGTCTCGAAAACCAAAACCAAAAAAAAAACAATTAAAGTCTTGCAATCCAACAATATGCGGTGCAGTCTGTTGACAGAGATGTCCCCCTAAAAGGAGGGGGGGAAAAAAACCTAAAAAGGATTCACATTTATCATCTTGGCATGTATTCCGCAGGAACTCCGGACATGTTCCTTTTCTTCAAAGCAGCGTCTACGGTCCTGATCAGTTCGTCGATATTCAGTCGCATATCTGGTGTGTACGGGTCATACTCGAGCTTACGCAGTCCTGACCGTTTGAAGTTTCCGTCCTTTTGGCCCTCGACGCAGAGCAGCCGGTCTTCTGAGACTTTCAGGCCAAGAAACTGGACCATCCCCTTGAGCTTGATGAACAGGTCCCTCTTCAGATCCTCGAAGTGGACGACGTGGACGTTCTTCCCGTAAGTCAGCCAGTCCAAGGTATGAGAAGCCCACCAAGGGGCATAATTCTTGACAAACTCAGGCCACTCTGCAAGACAAGATGAATCATTGAGCTGTGAGGGTCAGTGTGCCCCATTTCAGTAAAGTATATTACATTGACATGAAACGTTGCTGCAATAAACTATTCTGCCTTTTTATTTAAAAATAGAACTGTACCTAACAGCAAAAACCTTCCTCAGTAAATCGGGTAATTTATTTCAGATTTTCACGTAACTTTTCACGGAACTTCACATCCAGTATATGCGCCTGTCCAAGACATGCAGTGAGAATTACATGATGGTACCTTCCAGCTGAAACCCTAAATTTAGCTTCTCAGAAAATTTGAATATGGCATAAGACCAATGAAAAAATATTTGTAGAAATACAATATTTGTAGAAATACAATAATAGAGAATGGAAAAACCACAAACATCATTGCAAAAGAAGCTGGGTGTTCAGAGAGGGTTGTGACCAAGCATATAGTTGAAAAGTGTACTGGAAGGAAAAAAAACCCTTCACTTGAAGCAGCGATAAGTGCAGGTTATAGGCCAAATTTACCAGGGGCAGACTTTTCTTTCGTTGGGGTACAGAACAAAACAAAGAAAAAACAAAATCGTGTAAAGAAACGTTGCACAAGTTTAAAAGTAAAACATTTATTTTCTTTCCCATACATGCCCTTCCAATTGCCGATGTGTAAAATAAATTATCCTCAATTTACCACAGTGTCCTCTATAGACTCCAATAGGGCATTCCTCAAATAACGTCAAATGACTAAATTTAGAACAGCGCAGTGCACATGCGTTGTGGCCATATATATATATATATATATATATATATATATATATATATAAGTAAATTGCACATTTTATCGCCATTTTATAAGGCCCCAGAGTGTGAAGGAAGAGGTCCAACATAAGGTATTAACAGTCAATGATGATTTTGGGAACCAATCTGCTGGTGTTGGTCCACTGTATTTTATCAAGTCCAAAACCAGCCGCCTACCAGGAAACCTTAGAGCACATCATGCTTCCTTCTACTGACAAGCTTTATAGCTTGTCAGTAGAAGGACAAGCTATATAGAGATCCTGATTTCATTTTCCAGGAGGATTTTCCACCTGTCCACACGGCCAAACGTACCAATACCTGCTTTTAATTTATAGTGCTATGCTTGATTGTCCAGCCACCTGTCCTAAATCCTACAGAGAACCCAGGGACCATTGTCAAGCAGCAGATGAGAGACACCAGAGCAAAACAATGTAGATGAACCGAGGTATGAAGCAACGCGAGCTTCCTTAGCACCTCAGCAGAGCCTCCATGCCACACTGCATTGACGCAGTGGTTCATGCAACAACTGCATGTCCTAACAAATGCAAACACATACTTTTCAATAAGCTCATATAATCAGTCTGGTGTGAGGTTTTAGTTTTCTGATAAACTGACTTTTGGATTTTTTAAGCCATGAACATCAAAATTTAGAAAAAGGTAAGCAACTGAAATATGTAAATTAATGTATTTAACGGGATTTTTACGTTTTTAATGAAACTACAAAAAATAAACAAATTCATTCTTGAGTAACACAAATTTATTGAGGAGCAACTGAAAAATGGAGTAGGACAGTAATGAACTTACAATAATAGAATATTCTTCCCTGTTAAGTATTTCACTGTTTTTGGCTTTTTACTGTTATTTTATCATATTGTAGCCTTTAACCTGGATGAGCAGAAGAGTGTGGGCGACTTCTGAGTGAAAGGGGAAATGAGGAGCTTAAATCCAGGCACTGGTGTGGGTTGGACTCAGGTCTGGTGAAATTTGGGGCAGGGTGAATTAAGTAGTTCCTAAAGTGTCAAAAGGACATTTTAGTCATCAGTCAAACGGCGGCCAAACTATGCTGAAAATCCTTTTTCTTGCAACTTTTACTGAAAAGCAATAAATTGGCCTTTGAAAGCAGCAGCTGGCAGGAGCTGTGCCGCATCGCAGGGAAGTGCTCCTGCACAGAGGTCTGCATTAAAGTTTAAAGCCTGCTGAGTTTGCAGAGCTGTCCCAACGAGCAATGACCGGGACAACTTTGATACTGCAGAAGCAGGGTTCAAATTCTTCTGAAAGCGTTTAAAGGCTCACCGAGCACTAGCTGAAAGGTGGAAATTTCACCTTTTATTGCATTTGGGTTGAATAAAAGAAATAAAATTGACCCAAGGCAAACATTTGGGTGATCTGGCTAACCTTTCAGTTTTGTTTGGTAGATTCTTGTCTTGTTTAGCTCTACTGCCTTAGATTTACAGTACTAAACAAAATGATATCAGTTTTGAAAAACAAGGAAACAAAAACAACTAAGATTATATACCCATTTTGAATCCTTTATGAGATCTTTTAGTTTTTTTATGTCTTATGACATTTTGGTCAGATGGCTATAGAGGAAGTCCAGCTCCCCCAAAAAAGGGAAACAACTGCTTCATGAATAAGACAAGACGGTGAGAGCGAGCTGTTCTGGTTTGAGGGCATGAGGGTTTGAGGGTATGGCATTTGAAAAAAGGAAATAATGATCATCCAGAGTTTGCAAACTCTCACAAACCTTCCATTCACGGAGAGGTGAACCCTTTAAGTTGTGGCTACTTCTATTATAGAAAGGACGAAAACCCTCCAGTTTGCAGTAACGGGAAATCTCAGACAAGAGCAGCTTTTATATAAAAGTGAAGAGCGCTACTGCACAGTACTTCGGGATAATTTATGAGGTCATTCTCTTCGTTTGTGGCCGCCGAACGTCTCCTCTTCCTCTCTTCACGCTCAAGGAGCTCTTATTTAGCATTCTGCTACCATTGCCTTCATATGCTTCATCTCATCCAATGTCGAAAAGAAATGAATTCCATCGTTCTCTGTGGTCATCACTACCGATATCAAAGGAGACATTTGATTGTAATCAGAAAGTTACTTTGGTCAAAAAACAAACGCACTAATCTAGAAGACAAATTGGACATCCTTCCTCTGAGCGCTGCATATGTCTGATACCTTAATGTGTACATTAAGACCAATTTAAATATTGGATATCAGAGAGGAACTTGGGAACCGTGTTTCTGACCACGCTGGTTCTGTTCTCCTTTTTCCCATCAAGCTTTCAAGAGAAACAAGGGCGAAACAAAACAAAAAGACCAAAATAAACTGAACTTTTCCATTGAACATCCTGTTCTCCAGCTGACACTTTCAGTGCCTTGCAAAAGTCCCGTATCCTTTCAAAACGTTCCTAATCTGTCACATTACGTCTAAAAACTAAAAACAACACAAGGCGGATATATATATGTGAAGTGAAAGGAAAAAAGCATGTGGTTTTTTTTATTCTCCACCACAAAATCTCTGAAAAGTGTGGCAGGCATTTGTAATCAGCTCTCCTGGGGTCATATTAGTGGAAGCAGCTTTCTCTGTGACAATAGCTGCACGTCTTCACCAGCTCGGTACGCTTAGGGAATCACACCATGATGCTGCCACTACCATGTTTCGCAGTGGGGATGGTGCGTTTGGGCTTTCCACCACACAGTGTTTGAAATGTAGAACACATTTTTTCTTTGACTTTATTTGGGGGCAGCAAGGTAAAGGGGACTGAAGCCTAATGGATACAACACACCCAGGTTTTATTTGTTAATAAAAATGTAAAGACATGTATAATTTTCATGTCTTTGAACAAATGTGCATAAGGTCAAACGATATCAATGCCTTTCCAAGACACCATAGGTCAACTAATGGACTCAAAAACAGGTTATTTTCAAAACTGCTACATGGCCGTGGTCTGTTACATGTTACAGACACACTGCTGGTGATGCCTATTTGACCATCTAGCTTCTCAGCGAATGCACAGTTCTGTATGACGGTCTAAAATGGTTGTGCAGTATTTACTGCGGGCATCGACGGAGTGCTTGGGTGGTTAATTCATGCAACAGCACAGCAGTCTATATCCTTTGTAAAGGGACTGCTATCGGCCTTTTTGGACTTAGATAAGAGTCTTATCAGACCCTAAAGATGCTTTCAGCTTTTCAGGAAGCGTGTTGGTCAGTGCACTCGACTGATTTCATTTAAAAACTAAGTGCATTACATCTTGTTGTGACTGCGTGTTATATGTAATCTATGTGCACCCTGAGCCGGTATCTGTCTCATCAAACATTTCTCTATGGTAACAAATAGTAACAACAAAGATTATTGATGCCAAATTAGGCTCAGTGTGATTTCTTAGATTCCCCCCCTCATGTTGACACGGCCAGCTCCGTCCACAGTCTCATGCTGACACTCTGCCTGGAGTCGTTCTCTCTATTTGAAGTGGCAGCTGTCAAAAAAAAAAAAAAAAGAAAACCTTCTCTGTACTGATGTCACTGCATGATTTACCCAACAACAAAAGGAGAGAACGCTCATTGGGAATGGCAGGCCAAATGTGCTGATGCTCTGACAAAGAGAGACAACTGCTGGGTAGGCAACTCTCCAGCCTCTGGAAAAATCAATCGAACCTCACAAAAAAGCCAAAGAGACGGCGCACGAGTGAGACAAAACCAGCTGTCATGGTTACCGAGATGCAGTTAAGGTGGGTGGATGAGGAGCGAAGATCATCACTCGGTATGTATCAAATGTGTGGGACGTAAAAGCAAACAGTGATAAATTTAATTTGTGTTAATTGTGTCGTGATTAATCTGATGGAGGAGTTTAACTTGATTCAACTGTGCTGACACATCCTAATGATGTTGTACAATGCAAAGTGGCTCGTGGAATAAGACAGCACGCCAAAATAGCCACATGGCAGATAGGGAGGGTTTTCAGTAGGGTTCCCTGTACCTGTGCACTATGAGTCCAACTTCTCCAGTGTCCTCCAAAAAGTATTTAAACCCTATTCCTCAAGTTACAACCACAAACAATGTTTTTAATGGGATTGTATAGACTAACACAAAGTAACGTATAATTGTCAAGCACAAACCCAGTCATAGCTTTTTTGTTGCTGTTTTTTTAGTATTCCTCTTTGCAGAATAGCTCAACTTCAGTCAAATTTGCCCGACCACATCTTCAACATCAAATTGCAAGTATTGCTACAAATTCTCAACGGGATTTGGATCTGAACCAGGCGAGTCCAACTGCAGTCCTGCAGGGCCAGTATCCTGCATGCACTAAATGTGTTCCTACTCCGACATGATTCAAACAGTCTAATTAGCTCCTCAGCCTATCATCCGTATCCACAGTAGCCTGCTTATGACCCGCTCAATCGATGAACGTGTGCCGAACCATGTAAACATGCAGGACACCAGACTTTGGACACCACTGATCTGAACTTTCCCCATTGTAGCCATTTCTGATTGCTGAGGCTCAATGATCTATATTAAAATTCTCTTCTGTGACAGTTGTCAAACCTTTTGCAGCCTTTGAGACTTTTTTTTCAAAAATGTCCACGTATTTCTTTTCAAGTCCAGCCAACTTCCCTGTCCCTGCTGAAGAAAAGCACACCCGCAGCATCATGCTGCCACCACCACGTTTTGTGGCTGGAAGGATTTGTTTTTGAAAGCAGTTTTTACTTTTTAGTGTCAGTCCACTTCACAGTATATGCACAGCTTTGTGTTTATCTAACACATCAAATCCTTTTGAAACATACTAAAGATTCTAGCTGTAAAGCATCGAAATGTGAAAAAGGGTAAGGCAAACCTTCACAATGCCCCATAAATAATACAGTGGTGCACAATGTGGGATGCCTGACCCACATTATATATTTACTGCTCTTTATTGAGTAACGCTTTAAAACAGGCTGCAAATCCCATCACGTCATTTATAGAAGCTGATGTGTGCTGGGCGTTGTGGAAATCATCATCGTGTGCTTACGAACGACCAGAGGCAGCAAAAAAAAAAGAGACACTCGTCACTGTGAAAGAACTGTTTTGAGAAACCAACAAAAGATCTTCCTCAAATGCATGTCGCTTATCGAAGATGGAAAGTTACAGAATTATGTCTTCCTTGAGTCAGAATTTTTGCTTTTTAAAATTCAGCAAGTTATTTAAAAAAAACTTTGGTGACTCAGCGCTGATGATTTTGATGACAAGTGAACTCGAGTGGCTCCCAGATAGGTTTCCCTGTAGGACAATTTCCTTCATCTTTCATGTTTAGTCTTTTAGCTGTGCAGGGAAAACGTTTTTAAGCAACACATTCAATCAGTTTAAATAGGAAACACTAGTTCACACTAGGCTCACACGTGAAGAGTTTCCTGTAATATTTACTTAATCACCTCATGAATTTGGAGTCATTTTCAGTTCCAGTTCTGTTATCATCATGGGAGCACAGATGAGCTGATACGACAAGATCTCAGGGGGACATCCCTGCCACTTGTTTCACCTTGCAGACTATATCAAACCTACAGATATAACTGTGTTTATTTCCTTAAATACAAATAATCCATAGAAGACTAAGAGTCAAAAGATGATTAAAAGATGACTAATTAATGACAGAACCCTGACAGACTAAGGCTGTGGCTTGATGATGCATTGTTTCATTTCTCTAAAATGTGTCAATCATGTGCCTGCCTTGGCAACAATTTAAGTAAAACAATGAATAATCTGGTGTGGTTTAAACCACAGATCCCTAATTTGCTCACCCGATCTGCGTCATCGTGAATACCTTGCATTGCGTTTTAGTTGCTATTTTCAGTTTTATGTAAAACAAAGGTCTCCCCACGCATCCATCCTGTAAACTAGAAGTTCAATTAGAAACCGAACTACAGCGTTCGGCAGTTTACCTTTTCCTTTCCAGTGGGCCTGCGAGGCAAACCCGATATGCCCGCCGTATTTGCGGTTAAATTCTGCCATGAGGGCTTTGTAGGGGTTCCGGATCATGAGGATGCTCGAATCAAAAGCCTCGATCTCCTTCCGGCCGCTCTCGTGCGTCTTAATGCAGATCGTCCTCCCGCTTCGCCAGTGGTCGCGCTCACCTTTAAAGCCTGCGAAACAGCAGCGTACCAAAACAAAAATGTACTTTATCACACCGACTCAAAGCGTCGAACCATCATCATCATCACTCGCCGAGGCGCACCTTTGTTATAAAGGGACCCATCAAAGTAATAGCTGCCCGTGTAGAAGCCGGTGGCGAGCTCGATGAGGTGGCGAGCCCAGGTGTTGCCTGCTCCTGGGAAGCTGGCGAGCGCCACCAGCTGCTTAGTGCGAGCAGGAAGGAAATGCCGGTCCATGCAGCGGTTATCTACAGCAACAAGTAAACGAGACGCATTAGTCATTTGTTGTATAAAAACACTAACACGTTGAACATTACCATGGTTTCTTAACAGATACAAGCTAATATTGATTCTCAACCACACTAACTTACTGCTCATTAACACAGTTTTGTAACACTGAAACTGCGATGTGCAAACAATGACACCCAATGACACCGTTATCGAAAAGGTCACAGCGGTGATATTTTGCAGTTGTGTGTGGGTGTTTATTGTCTAAAAATGCTAGGAGATAACTGCGTGTGAGGAGATTTTGAATTAAAATTGACGTTGGCGTTAAAAGAGCAGCTCAAGCAGAAGTTCAACTTCTCAAAACCCTCACTTGTAACTTCAGATTTTTTTTTTCTTTCCCCCTCACCACGTTCAATATTCTGCTTTGTTTACTGAACGGCGTTTCTGCTTATCTAAGCCACAGCTGTCTGCTGCCCTGAGAGAATAATGCCCTCCACAACACAGACGACTCGCAGAAAAACACTGCTGGGTGAGGAAATGCAAAAACCTGTTTACAGAATGCTTCACTATTCTTCTATCCATTTTTTTTAAACAAAAAACAGGAAGCAAGATATTTTTTAAAAAGCACAAAAGTCTGGTCTTCTCAGGCACACTTGTGAAAGAAAGCAGGATATTCATTATCTCATTGTTCTTTTAATTACAGAAATATTGGGTATTATTTGTGTCAGGCCAAAGCTACTTTATGTGAACTGGGAATTCTTACTCTGAGCAAATAAAGATCAAGCTGTGGTTCTTCAGGGATCAATGCTTGTGGCTCTTTTAATCAATATCTTTACAATTCCCCGTGCTCAGATTATGGAGAGATAACCAATTCTATGCTATACAAATTGCTATTTCATACAACTTTATTTTCTGTGCTGCCCATTGGCCCCAGTTACTCACAGTCAGAGTAAATGGAATTAAAGCTGTAGTTGGTAATCCTGTTCAGAAACACTTTTTGTTATACTCTGTGGAATGGTCCTTCCATCCTGACAGTGATCAATACATTATGCATTCAGAAAAAAAGAGGTTAAAAATGTTGATCTCTGTGAAAGCTGCAGGCCTGTAAAATCTCTGACCAATCCGTTGGGTCATGATGGCAGGGACTGGTCCGAGTTCTGGTCCGCACCCCGCCACCCCACCCCCCACCCGGTATCTCATCTATTGGTTGTCTCACATCCCAATCATTCTGTGATGCTGTAAACAAGAAAATTTGGTAAAATTGGGATTATGAATAAACCCTGGTGTATTTTCTTGTATTACACGTAACTTGTTTAAGTTAGATCTATATTGGTAGCTTTGCTGTAATGGCTTTGATTCAAACTTACTAAATACAAGACCACAGACAAAGCTGAAATGTAAGCTATGTATTGACTGCCAGTTCTTTCATTTATTTTAACAACTATACATTTCAGCTTTTATCTTCATGCCAAGGTTTGTTTCTTATTGAGGAATGGTCAAAATTGAATGTTTCAGAGGAAAAGCTCTTCTGAGACTTATCACAGCATAATTTTTGTCACGTTCTGCTATCAGTGCATGAGGCGATGCGCATAAATGTGACAACAGATAGATGTATATGAAAAGATGGCAGAGAGCCAGCTCAGGAGAGACCCCTTTAATTAACCTTGAGCAGAAATAGCACTACACTGTGTTAAAAAATAGCTTTATTCTACACAAACACATACAGTCTGGTATTCGAAAGCAGTATAAGGGAATTTTATGTGATAATGAATGCAAAGCAGTGCGTTATTGTGTAATGGAAGGAAGATATTAAATGCACTTTGCAGAATCGCTTTTCACTGCAGTTACAGCCGCAAGTCTTTTGGATTATGTCTCTAAAAGGTTTTCATATCTTAAGACTGAAATGCTGACCATTTTACTTAAAAGGAATAGCTCAAGCTTATTCTGATTGGATGTAGAGTGTGTGTGAGAAGTCATTTTTGAGTCTTGCTACAGATTCTTAATTGCATTGTGGTCTGGACTTGTAACACATGAAAATGTTTGATCTAAAACCTTTTATTGTAGCTATGGGGTTATTTCAGTGTTGCTGTTTTGATGGAAGTTGAGCCTCCACCAGGGTCCCGAGCCTTTTGCTGCCTCTAACAGGTTTTATTCTAGATTACACTGTACAATATTTAGCTCCTTCTACATTCCTATTGACGTTCACCAGCTTCATGATGCTTGTAAAGGAAGGGTACCCCCACTGCATGATGCTGCCACCATCATGTTTCACAGCAGGAATGGTATATTCAGGATGATGTGCAGTGTTACTTTTCCATCACATATAGTGCTTTGCAGCTTTCATTTTGACCAGATTTATGGACTGCATGAAAAAACAAAATGCATCACATGAGTCTCGGCAGCTCTTACACAGTTACAATGGGTCTCTTGGGTGCTGCTATGATTAAAGCTCACCTCACTCAGCTTTTCAGTTTAGATGGAGAGTCCTATTTTGGTATGTGTGTTGTTGTACAACACTATTTGTTAGATGATGGTTGCTTTGTGAGATGTTCAAAGCCTGGGATTTACCAGTTAAGTGAGTTATGCAGGCATCTGGCTGCACTATTTTTTATTTAGGGCTATCAGAGTAAATGAAAATATTTTTGAAATTATTATTTGCAAATAAAAATTGAAAACCATGTCCTTTTCCTTTAAGGGGGGTGTTAGTGGTGGCCTAGTGGTTAGAGCACAGAGCTTCTGTCCCAGAGGTTCTGAGTTCAACTCCCACAAGCTGCCATTCTGGGTCCCTAAGCAAGATCCTTAACCCCCAATTGCTCCCCAGGCGCCGCACAGTGGCAGCCCACTGCTCCCCAAGGGGATGGGTTAAGGTGCAGAAGTGAATTTCTCCATTGTGAGATCAATAAAGTTCAATTATTATTATTCAATTATTATTATTATTATTAGATATTGCATGAGGCTACAGGTAGTTGGACGTGTTGCAACCAGTTATTGGGGAAATAACAGATGATGCAAAGGCATTGTGGACGTCACAGATGCGGCATACATTGATATGGACAACGGGGCCGATGAAAGGAAATGGTCAATTATCTCGGGGCAGCATGTACACAATGTGCCGCCATTTGAGAAACGTTCTATGTGTGACCGCTTCTCCGGGGTAAAAGGATGCCACAGGATGCGGACGATTTTATAACCGCTGACAGAGGGCGGTAGCTTTTACAGTGGTTGTAAAGTGACAAAACGTAGGAATACTTTTAGAAGGCATCGTACCCTAATCTTATTCAAACTCAAATTTTAATTTGAGTTAAAAAAAAGGTTTAATGCATTTAAAATAAGATATTGCACAAGGCTGCATGCATTATGTATGTATGCATTTTGAATAATATTCACATCATATTCTGAATGTGTTGAAGTGCGGGGACTGTTTGCGCAGCAAAAATACCTAGCGTTGAAACTAGATACAGGATGTGGCGAACACCTATTCTTCCCTGACAAGCCTCTGTTCTCATCCTCTCCTCTACAAACTGCTTGTGACTGTGCCGTGAAGAGACACCAAACTCTACCTTGAACCTGGGTCTGGTACACCACAAAGAACTTGTCATTTCCGCAGCTTTCAAACTCTTCTCCGGGGCACCGATGGAGGCACATGTCCTCGTCCTCCAGCTCGTGAAGGGAGAAGAGAGGAGTCGGGAAGCCGCAGTAGCATCGCTCTCCAGCCAGAGCTGCCAGCGATTTCTCCTGAGGTACAACAAACAGCATTATGACAGTGAGGACAGGCCCACACAGTGCCCAAACACACACACACGCACACACACACATAAGAGGCACCCACTCACCCTCTCTGTGCACATGTCCACACACTTGTCCACAGACATGTTTCGGATGACAGCGCTGAAGGGAAGAGCCGCTGTGACATTGTCTGGCCGGTGAAAACAGCCCTTAAAAATGGCACTGCCATCTGAAGAAGACAAAAACAAACCAGGGTGTGACTCACTACCAGAGGACAAAACACACAGTGGTGAGTCTAGTTTTCTGGTTACTGAACCATCAAAAAGGCTCCCGGCCACTGACCCCTGATGATGAGACCCCACTGGGACTCTGGGCCAATCCGCCGAGGCCCTGACCTGGCGGCGGACAGAGACACTAACAGCGCTCACAACCCGGCTGTGTGATGATGACCTTTAACTGTAGATCCTCCCTTGGAGCTGATGGCTGCACCGCGTGTCAACAAAACAGTGACGAGTTTTTCCTTTTACGTACTTTTAAGTTCATGTTATGCACTTTGAGTAAAATGACAGCATGTTGTTTAGAACTTCAGGCTTAATTTACTACTATAATTTCTGTAATAAAGAGCTGATCTCAACCACAAAGAAAATTCATGGTGTATTCTTAAAAGTCTGGTCCATGCCAGGCAAAGAAGCAAAAAACAAAGCAGTCCAACCATTTCTGATAAAATTAGAGCTCAAGTATCCAACCGGAATAATGCTAGGACCTTGTTAATGACTACATTCAAAGTGTGTGGTTTCTTTGCAACCTGATGAGGGACATTTATCCAAATATTGGCAGCGGTGTCTGAATATATTTACATATATACCTATAATTGCAAACCTGTGTGGAACAGAGAAAATCTGCATTGAATTCAAATCTGCTCCCACTTTTGTGCTTTTCTTTAAACTAATGATTCCTTATTAATTAAAAGCCAAGAATTTATATGACATTCATGCTGATGAGGCTTGATGTATGAGCCTCTCGCTGGAACAACATTCGCTGCTGTTCTTGCACATAGTTGAATGCAGTCAGAAGACATTTTTCTTGCAACGTCTAAATGTTTTATTTGCTCGTTTTAATTATTGCCTTTAATTTCATTGCATTACATAAACAATGCATGCTTCAGTTGTGAAGTACAACATCGCCTCAGCTAACCTATGCTGAAAACATCCAACCGTAGCTTGCATGCGGCTAAAAACCCCAAGCAGTCACAAAGAGAGATACTTTGTTTCCCCATTGACGCCTGGAAAAGGTCTCACATGATGCAGATATAGAGGGTTAGAGGTAAAAAAAACATGAGCATGAAAAGCTTACACAGCACTTTGGTTGTAGGAAAACACGGGGGGTAGAAAAGCAGAAATGAAAATAAACAAAGAGGAAAACAAGAAGACGAGCTTTAGGTTTAGAAGGGTCCTTAGTGGGTGGATTAAGCTGGAGGCTTGAGGCAGAGATGCAAAGTTCATTCCCCAACAATAAGAGGAACAGACGCGCAAACGGGCAAAAAACAACAACAACAGGTCAATTGAGGTTTCAGCAACAGCTCCCCAGGATCTCAATAGCCCACCCTCAAATGAACAGGCACGGTTTAGAGTGAACAGTTTACCTTCCCCCTTCTCAATCAATAAATTGACTCTTCCACAACATTTAAAATGTGCTCTGGCTCCCTGGGAATCTTTTAGCCTGAACACACTGCAGAGGAAGTGACAGAGAAGTGTCGCCTGCACAACAAATACGGCAATAAACTTTAAAACATCACTCTTTCAAAACTTATTCCAAAGATTAGCTAACTGGATAGCAGCAAGTGATGCTTTGTTTGTTTTGTTAACAGGACAGGCCTTCGTCAGCGCCAGCTGAAAAGAAGCTTTCAAAGCACAACCACAGACTGTAAGAATAAAATATTGCAGTTTCTCATTGCGTAATTATTTAATTTATTTATCTAAAAATCAATATTTTAAATGTGTTTCAATACCAATAATGAATACCTTCCTTACATTTCCTCCTCCATCTCTCTTTAAGAGCAAAGAACCTTCATTTTTCAGGAATCCTAGACAGAAATTCAGCTACAGTGTTGATTTTTCCTGCCTTGTAGAAGACAGTAAAGTTGTATGGTTGATCTCATCCGATGCAGCCATTAGAGCAGGGGTTCCCAAACCTTTTAGCCTGCGACCCCCAAAATAAGAATGGTGACCCCCTTTTGGTGGGTGGGAATTTTTTTTTATTTTTTGGGGGGAGAAATGATGAGAGTAAAGTCATAATATTTAGAAAACACACTTGTAAAATTATGAATAAAGTAGTATTTTTATAAGACCTCTTCTTCCAAAAAAAGTGTAGCCTTCATCCTGCATTAAAATACAAAAGAAATGTCTTCCTAGCAGGCAACTCAGTGATTCAGAGGCCTACTTCATCAGCAGACTTTTCTCTTTTTCACCACAGAACGTCTTGTTTCCCTGTTCAGAAACCCACAACCGGCTTCGTCTCTCTAGACCAGGCGTCACCAGCATGGAGCCCACAGGCACCAAGTAGCCCTCGAAGACCACATGTGGTGCCCACGAGCCTGTTCTAAAAACAAACACAATCCATCAACAAAACTTTATTTTATTCTGATACTCTTCTTGTTAATTCCCACTTGCATTAATAAATGACAATATCTATAACAAAGAATGAACATTTTTATTATTTTACATAAATTTATGGTGAACTTTGACTCTTCTAGTTCAAACGTCAGTACCGGTAGCCCTTCGTATGACACAACACCAATGAAGTAGCTCTCAGTTTAAAAAAAAAAGTTTGGTGACCCCTGAGCTAGATTATGTGCAAAATGTTGGAGGATATGACAGCGTTGGCCCTGCAGACTCTGAAGACAGCACAACAGACAGAAATATTGTTCAGTATGGTGAGTCTGTCTCATCTCAGCAGAAGGAAGTTGCATCTTTGCTCCATCCACAGCTTTTTAAGGAGACGCCAGGTTTCACAGACCCGGTGTTACATGACATCCAACTAAAGAAGGATGCTCCGGTTTGACAGAAGAGCTGCGGGGTTCCTGAGTGGTTGGTGCCAGAGATAAAGAAAGAAATCAGATGGTATCACTGAAGTATTCAGCAGCTTATGGACCATGTTTTGAGAAATGTGTCAGACTTTTCAGCACCTACTTGGATGATGTGGTGTTTAGCCGATCCTGGGAGGAACACATGTTCTCTCTACGACACATGCTGGATCGTATCAGAGCTGCAGCTAAGACCTTATTTAACCTGATAAGCATGTTTTTGTTTTACCTGTTTGTGTACCCATTTAATGTTTGTGAATAAACAACCGATTGGTCTTCACCTCATCTCTGCCTCGAGCCTCCAGTTTAACCCAGCCGCTAAGGGCCAATAGAACAAGATTGAATGTCAAATGTTTATTTGAAAGATGAGAAACAGAAAAGCAAAGAGAAGCAAGGGGGATGTGCAAAGTTAACCTCAGCTTGAGGCAGGGGTCTTTTTTTAGATTTCAAAGAAAAAATCTCAACCAAAAAATAATGAAACAAATCCTAATTTTAGATTCTGTCTCAGTCAAATGACCCATTTCAAACACTGACAGCAGGTTAAGGTAATTCATTTTTCACTCCTAACAGTCAGTAATTTCCCTGCTACATTGCAGCATTCCAGCGGCAGGCGGCGAGTGTTTAACATGCAGAGCACGGCTGGCTTCGTAGCTAGAACAGTTCTCCCAGGAAAGAGGGAAACAACAGAGCAGCCAGCTCCCAACTGTGGCAATAACCCAGAAACAAAACAAATCTTTCTTCCTCTAAAGTAGACAGGGATGCCATATATCTATATGGCATCATCTGCTTCTCTGAAGGATAATCCCAGTTTGTTCTTGTAATTCCAAACAAATAAAATGTCAGTGAAAAAGCTTTTTTTAATGTCATTTAAAAGGCAGATGCCAGCATAGTTTAGAACCAGAAAACCTATAAAAAAAAAATCATACCGATGATATTGTGGCATTTTTAACGGCATAGCCTGAAAATCTTGAACTGATCTCAGAAAATAATTTCTTGGACAGAATTGTGTGAATGGTTATTGATGAGATACTAAAAGGATATAATCTGCACTTTTCCAGCACAAACCACCATGTGTAGGAAAACTCATGATGGTTTGGAAATAAACAGCTAAACTAAAAAATTTCTCACCGTTGGGAACTCTTTGTGCTCCTGGATTATGAAACCACTACAGTCTTTGATTTAGGGAAAGAAACAACCCAAAACTTAGGGATGAGTCCACAACATAAATTTGTGCCACAACTGCGATTGATACTTCAGGGAGGGAGTTAACAGCCAGACCATGGAGGCAACTGCATGTGTTTTGAATGAGAATAGATACAGTATAAGGTAAGAGAATGCTCTACTTTAGAGCGATTTTTACTCTGGTGGAGTTAGTACAAAACAGATGCAAAAGTCCACCGATCATGTTAAATGCTCACTCCAATTATCTTTCTCTATGCTTTTCACAATAATTAGCTGCAGCTGTGGTTTTCCTAACATCTGAAACAAATGGGACACATTATAAAGGAGAGAAGGTTTGACTGCAGATTTAATCTGACGATTTTGATTTCCATTTCATCGAGATGTGTAACTTTTTAAAGGGCAAATGTTTTTGCAAAGGGTTTCGTCCTTGGTTTGGTCTTGGACTTGGGCCCCGTTCTCACTCAAGCGAAGGTGGCGCAATTCTGTTTTTTGTGGGTCAAGGTTACCACGCTCAGATCTGACCCAAATCTGATCTTTTCAGGTCACATTTGAGCCACTTCCATATGTGTTCCTGAATTCAATTTGCATCTGATCTTTTTGAACGTGACTGCGATGGGAACAACCAGGGCAGATTTGATGTGATTTTTATGTGACCTTCCATCGACATTTGCCATAACTTTGCACCAGCGGCGGCTGGAAGGGATAGCACGTAGCATTAGCAAGACAGACAGTAGCTGCCTGCCACAGACCTGCTCAGTGGAAGGGCAGCCAGATGTTAGACATCATTAATAAATGCAGTGAAACATCTACTCAAGCCAAATTGGACGGCTCCAATAGGAACTCTTTGGATGAACGGACGTAGCGCACAGCCGTGGAAAATTCAAGTAGAATCGTGCACATGGAGGACTTTGCGATGCCGAAGAGGTTTTCACTCGCTGCAATCCATTGTATCGCCTTTCAACAGGTTTAGCATGTCATAATCTGCCTCCGTTGCAAAGTTATTCACCAGACTGCTAAGAGTGTCCTGCTTTAGGAGTCAAGAGAAGAGGCGTTGACATATCTTATTAAAAGCTGCCCTCGACATCCTAAAGTCATGAATGAACTCTGTCTCTGTAAGGTTGTTAACATCCCTGCCCCATGATTCCTGGCTGCGTCCCTGCATTCAAATAGACCTCTGTGCAGCCAGGGCTCCGTAAAATGTCAGAATACAGAGTCTCCTTCACTTTTTATTTGTGCATTTCACCCTCAGCACCAACGGACACAATAAATTGCTTCCCATGGGCACTTTAAAGCATAAAACCTATTTGTTCCCCGTTTGCTAGGCCAAAGCGTATTGGGTCCAGCAAACGTTATTGTTCTTTACTGACTTGTGGGTCAGTTTGGAGCTGTAAGCAGTTCACACTGGAGTCAGAAATAGGATTTCAAATGACCTAACAAAACAAAAACAAAAAAATCAGAGGAAAATAGGAATTGAGAATTGAGAGCTGTCGTAGGAATGTAGCCTCTCTTCCCTCAGTCTTGGTCTCATCTTAGTCTCGGCTTAGGTTATCTTGAGCAAAACACTAATTTACCAGCACTACAGTGTTGCAGCTGTCAAAATGTTATTCCAAGGACACGATCTGTCATGGCACTAAAACTCTGAGTCTGCTATAAAAGGTGTTAGTTGTGAAAAAAAAACTGAAAACAGACTTTTGGAACATACATGGTCTAAATATTTCATGGAGGAAACCATTTTCAAGACATCAGTATGTAGACAGTCCCTCAACTACATGCCACGTGACCAATAAATCTGGTAACAACTTAAACAGACATTCCAGAAAACTCTGAAGAGCGCACATTTCCAGCTAAAATTCACCGGCTCTGCATCGTGTGGAGGTTGAGGACTTAACTCTGTCTTCCTATCTTTGTGCGGTACAGCCAGAAAAACATTCATACATTTAATCTCAAAACTGTTTTTCCATCTGATGTTGTCATTTTCTCATCCTTGGCACGCAGGGGCGCAGGAGGCAGCGATGACATTTTCAAAGTAAGAATTTTATGGCTTGCTTTTAAATGCAGCCAAGGGTTCCACATCAAGTTGCGTTAAAACAAAAGGATGTTGCAGCAGTGACCTCAAGAAAAACAATCTTGAGTCTAGCATGTCAAAAACCAAGACTTTAAAAAAAAAAAAAAGGGGTCTGGAAACCAAGATGGAAGAGTTGTTTTAAATCCCTCTATAGGGTGACGGTTTGCTAGATCTCCAACCCATTGCACTCAGGCAACTTTACCTTCCTTCCTCACTGGATAAATCTTCACTTTCAGAACTTACAGAAATGTTGGAGATTTTTCCCATCACTTTTTTCCCCCTTTTGTCTAAATCCTCACATTTTTCTTCATTTCAATTTCAGGAATAAAACAATGAAGATGACTCATGAGCTGCAACACAGAACATCAGTCGGGTTTACTGTGGGACTCACAGCGGCGCGCAGACTCCTGGCTCAGCTCCAGCCTGTAGATGGAGAGCCTGTTGGCTCCTCCGCATATGTTGCTCCTCTCTCCTTTGCACTCCATATTGCACTCGCTCTCCGAAGCGTTGGGCGCCTGGATCTTGTGCCCGCAGAAGCACTCTGCTCCGAACTCCAGACCCGCATACATGTAGCCTCTGGAGGACGGACATGGAAGGAAGCAAACAAAGAGGTTCAAGTGTTTGTTCTGAGCCTTCATCATGTTTCTTAAATCCCTCCCGGGCCAATATACTGTATCCTTCTGAATCGCAACGTGAGCTGTAATCGATGAAAAACAAACACATGGTGCACCAGGGATGCTGAGACAAAAAAAAAAATGGCAATACATTAACTAAAATATGAGCCGCGCTGCATCTGCTGGAGGCCTCTAGGACACAGGCAATTATAGGTGTGTGGTACACACAGAAAGTGAATCACACAAGGTCGGGCTGTCTCTTTCCTTTATGAAGGTTTGACTCCCTGAAGACCTCTCAGATGCAATTAGACGTTTAACATAGCTCAGACACAGGATGAATCCCCTGAGCTGTCATTCATGCCCAAACCTCTGCGCGCTGCTACGTGCCGCCCCTCATTTGTTTGTCTGTTTTTATTAACCCGCTCCTCTGGGAGACAGACAAGCGGCAAGAGGCACGAACCGAGAGAGCGAGGGGAGCCGGAAAACAAGCATCTTTCTTTGCTCCTGCTCTCCGCAAGTCAGCGATGGGTGTAATTTAATGCATTTGATAGAGCCGTCGCCGGCGCTCCGCGGGGAGGAGGAAAAGAGGCGAGAGGAGGTTGCCGTGGTTAGCAGAGGCAGACAGGAAGCGAGGGAGAAACAGGAAATGAATGGAGCAGGTGAGCGGAGGGATAAATAAGCCAGCACAGATTTTTGTTTTTTCATAAAATATGCCAGGAGTGGAATAACCTATAGGAAATTCACCAATCTGACTTCTCCTGACTAATACAGGTTCTTCGGGCTTTCTCTGATACTCTTGCCTGACGATTTCTCACACATTCAAAACAAAAAAAAAAAGTGCTGCAGCATTTTCTCAAAGATTAAAAAGGTCAAGGTAACTTTATTTGTACCCGAGGGAAGATTTGGTTGCAGGTAGAAAGAGTGGGCTGCATACACACATTACACACAGACAACATTGACAGAAGACAATGACATAACAACAACAGCGAGTTCTCCAGGCGTAGAGATATAGATAAATATAACATAATATTACTATCAAAATGCTGTTGATAAAATACAGGGTAAAAACCACCATATCAGTAGAAAAAAAAAAAGCTGGGTCAATAAATAATTAAATAAATAGATTAGGAAGGCTGTGCATAATTTAAAAAGATTAGTGTGTAGTCTACAAATAGCCTAAGTGTTGTTCAGGGTCTTAATAGCTGAAGGAACAAAGCTACCTCTGTACCTTTTGGTTTAACCTGCAGACATTTTAAACCTACGGCCTGATGGGAGGGGCTGGAATTCACCATGAAGAGGGTGGGCTCCGTCTTCTAGGATGGACCCCATTGTAGTTGTCTGGTGTTAAAGGGTTTCTAGGCTCAGCTGTAGCTCTCTAAGTAACCTACTGGCTCACCTCACAATCTGATTCAGTGAGTTTTTTTTTTTTGGGGGGGGGTAGGTTGCTGAACCAGGACACCAGGCTAAAGGCAATTACAGATTCAGTGAAGCATCTGTAAAACATAGTGAGCATCTTTCTGTCCACATGGAAGGAGGTTACTTTAGACAATGTAGGCGCTGTCGATGATGGTGCAAAGGTATTTGTAGTCGTCTACACACGCCACTATCTGGGGAGTTTCCTAAAGTCTGCGTACATATTTGTTTTGGAAAAGTTCATCTGTAGGAAGGACCGCTCACAGCAATCTACAAAATCCTGGACGACAGGGCCGTGGCCTGTCTCATTACCTTGTAGCATGCTGACTATGACAAAATCATCTGCATACTTTAAAATGAATCTGACGTCCCTGCTGCTACTACATGTTGGTGTAAAGAGCTGAACAGAGGAGGGGACAGAACGCAGCCCTGAGGGGAGCCCGAGGAGGAAGAGATCTGGTCAGACAGTAAGTACTCCACTGACTCGCACTCTTTGTGTCCTATTAGTTTAAAAATCTAAAACCCAGCCCAGAAGATTTTTGCTCAAATCAAATTGCTCTAATAGTATTTCAGTTAAAATGTGGGGTTGAATTGTGTTAAAAGCAGAGGAGAAATCTACAAATAAAAGCTGAATATGTGTTTCCTTACCTTCCAAATGTTTACAAAGCATGTTTATCGTAGTGACCGTGGCATCCACAACACCTCTCAAACTGGAATTGGTCAATATTAGACTGTGTCTTCTAGGGGTGGGTGATATGTACTTTAAATTTGTTTCACAGTATATTGTGGTTTTGTTGTGATAACGATAAAAGTGATGATAAAAGACTATTTACAGCTTCTTGCAGTCTTTTTCAGGTAACTGTGTGGCTGTGACTGCATGCCAATTATAGCCCAATAAGCACAAATACTGTCCTTAAAAAACATTTGAAAATGTAATATTAAAACAAAATTCAAAATATGTTTCATCAGGACACTGGTCACATTAAGAAGAGAGATGTATTATTATTATTATTATTATTATTATTATTATTATTATTATTATTATTATTATTATTATTATTATTATTATTATTATTATTATTATTATTATTACACAACTGCACACAGTAACTGCTTTTAATTATATTTTTGAATTTACTGATATTTTTTTGATGCACTCAATAAAACAACAGTGGATAAAATAGCAAAAATAACAATCCAAAGCAGTTTTGGGGGTTTTCAGACACCACTAGTTGGAATTGATCATTGTCAAGATAAATCCAAATTCTTACCATGACAAGAAATTTTTCACGATAACCATAAAACGATGTAATAAAGGCCCAGCCCTAGTCTCTTCTTCACAATTTAATTTCTCACTAGTTTTTCAAAGATTTTCTTGACAAGAGATGCCAGGGCAATAAGCCTGAAGTCATTATGTACGTTGTCGTGGGTGCTGGAACAACTACTGCATCCTTCCAACATTTTGTGGCATGCTGGGTTTGTAATGACTTATCGAAAATATAATGAGTAATTGTGCACAATTCCTTATAATAATACTTAAAGGAGTCTACCACAGATATTATGAGGACCGCAGCTTTTATTTGCATTTATGGAAGATAATGCCTTTTCCACATTGCCCTCGTCTTTTGCAAAGTGATTCTGATCGACTAGATTATGACTGAGATCCTGTATTTCTGTACTGAAGTACTAAACCTTTGAATCCAACCAAATATTAAGAAATTATAACATTTTCCCCATTTCTGCATCAAATTGTTTTTCCCTTAATTTGATGTGATTATCATTGAGCTCAAAAAAGTGCATCAAAGTACAGGCTGGTACATTTATAGGCTAAAGATCGCAGTTCTTGATGCTTTTAATATTTAAGTAAATAAAACAGATATTTTTTTTATATTTTTGACCTGCTAATCACTGATAATGACAGAATGAGAAAAAATGGACAGTCCTGGTCTCTGGCTCCGATTAACTGCTGAATCTCCATGATTTATGTATTTATTTGGAAATTACCTTTATCTAATGAGATTCAACATCCCGATTTGTAATTTCATAGTTTTGTTATTTATGATTTGTCTAATCGTTGATGTTTCATCAAGCACTTTGGTGTAACTTTTGTTTCTGTAAAGTACCACAAATATAAAGCTGACAAGTCTTTCTACGTTATCATTTTATACTCATGTGCGTCTTTGCTGTGATATCTTGGGAAATTCTGACAGTCTGACAACAGCATCTTCTTTTCTGCTAAACAGATCTAGTGCGCCCCATTTTAAAAATGCTGATAGTATGATAACAGGTTCTTGTCTTAAATTACAGGTATTGCTCTACCTGAATACAAAGTGGGATTTTATAAGGGTACAGAGAACATTACACCACGAGTACCATGAAAGATTTATTACTGTTCTGTAATAAGCTTAGTTCTACTATTTCTACAAATGCGTACACATATTTAACCATTAAAACACATAAAACATATGTCTTAAGTAATAGAATTCAAAAAGTGAAACTCACATCAATTTATTACACACGTTTATATATTGATATATAATTCATAAAGTACTCCACTTAATCTCTCTGCTAGGACTTAATATTAGAAAAAGACAAACAGGAAAAGCGAAGGATGAGGATTGTGTTGTTTGCTTCAGTCTTACCTTTCAGCACAGTTGTCCTGGCAACGAAACACAGTCATTTTTTTGTAGTCAAAAAAAGAAACTCCTCTCAGCGCTCTTTTCTGAGTGTCATCAACGTAGCAGCCAATATACTTCGCTGGAAAAGAATCAAATAGAAGCGACATTAAGAAAAAGACAAGAACGTGCAGAGAAAATGCAGCTCTTCTACGCGAATCTTGGACAGATACGCTTTAGAGACAGAAAAGCACATGGAATTATTTATTTTTTATTTAAGTTTTTTTATTTTTTTACGAAAGCATCAAAAATGAGAAACAACATCTGCAACGCTGTGTCTTCTTCACAAGGCCACATGGTGTAGCAAAGACACACAAGAGCAGTGCAAACTGGGCAAGTGGCTTCATTTATTTATAAGGACACACATCTCCTTCTAGTGGTGTGAAGCTGTAGTCGCCGTCGTTTGGCTGCATTTTTCAGACGTCTGCGAGGGGGGCTGGGCCTCTGCCAACCTCTGCAGAGTGAAACGCTGACCCCTCAGCGGCTTCTTGCCTTTAATAAAAGCAATCTTCTCCAGTTTACCCGGGCTGCAGCAGCTTCACCGAGGAAGCGCTGACCATCTGCGCCATTACCTCTCTGAGCTCCTGTTAATGTCCAGATGAGGGAAAAGCCCTGCATTAGTTTAATTGTTGTGGCATTTAAGCAGGCTGCGGCGAGCTGCTGCAGCCTGTAATCCGCCCGCACTACTATTGTTGAGCTGAAAAATAATCTGTGACGAAATGCTGATTAAATGCTTCGCATGTTTCTGGACTCAGAGCAACATGAACACAAAGGGATGATACTTTAGATGCACCTGATTGTACCCTGCTCAGTGTTTTAGCCCCATCGATTTCCAGGGAATCTCCTCTCCCCCTCGAATGGGAAGTAGGCGGCATTCTGCTCTTTTTGCAGCACGCAGCACAAAAAAAAAAAAATGCTGCGGCCAGCACCTTGGATCGTGCTGTTTCCTAAAATCTGCTCCGCAGACCCCGAGAGAAGGAAAGTGTTTGTAATAAGCAGAGGAACATCATCACTTCCCAGATAAAGGAGTGTGATACAGACGTTTCAGGAAGCAAGCGTGATGAGAGCTGCTGGATGCATTAGGGAAAACAAATGCTTTGGAGCTATTAATTACTCCATCATCACATTCAGCTGCTGTCCCAAACGGTTAGCAATAGAGAAAAGAGGAATGGAGGGAGGGGCGAGCCAGACAGAGAGCCTCGTTTCATCTGATAACCCAAAGCTTCAGTATACATTAGAAACAGGTTGGTGTTGTCGTCCTTGAGCCGGCAGCGGTATCGCTCGGCTCTGTTGCAGTTAGGAAAAAATATTCTTTGATTTTCTACTCTGCGTGTCACAGCGGGGCAGGTTACTGTGACTCGGAGGGTTTCTAGATGAATAGAAAATATTTGCTTGTGTTTCTGGCTTGACCTCCATCACGCTCCCAGATGTTGGAGGCTTTTCCCAGGAGATCAGACTCAGCAGTCCTGGCTTGCATGTTCCCTTTGAACCCTTACACACAAAAAAAATAATTGACATAGTGCAGCTATGCATAGTGCAACTCTATTAGAGATTCAGGTGTTATATAGAGTAATACTTGATTTGAGTGTTAGAAGAAAAGCAAAATAGGATATTTATCTGCCAGTCTAGCTGTAACCAACCTAGATGGTTGGCAAACATGTATAGTTTTTTACTGAGAGGATAAAAATCTCCACTTTAGTAAGCCCAGATTTTATTTCAAGGCAGCTGTGTCCTTCATTTAAAGATCCACTTTACAACAATTTCCTCAAATTCTTAAATAATTTAGTATTCAAGTTGGATTTGTGATATTATGACAGTTCAAACTAAACAGATTTAAAATCATGATGATTGCAATATTAAATCTGCTTTTACTGATAATAAATTTGACATGACCTGTGTTGCCGATGAATTTCTAATTATGTGGGGAGATTTGAGCACAACACATGGAGGAAAGCCTTACAGTATTAAAATGTAGAGTAAAAATATCAGCTTCCCAGTGTGTAGTATTTAAATACAAATGTACAAAATGTAAAGTACAACCTACTTGCTTCTATTTAAAATTGCTTATCCTACAATAATCTAGCATTCTCATTATTACGGTTATAATAATGTTATCTATAACACTTATTCATTGGTATTTTGCATTTTGATACATAGACGTCAGTAAAAATATCTAATAAACAGTTTCACAGAGTAACAATGGGAGTGTAAAGTTGCTGTTAGATGGTCAATTAGTCAGGTTATCTGCTCCAGTGGGTAGCCTTCAGTGAGCTGCTTTACACACTTCCTGCTCATTACTTGCTAGCTGCAGTTTTAAACCAAAGTTGACTTAGGAAGAGTAATGGGTTGCTCTCTGTTAGTTTCAACAGCATGACTGTCCGGAAACATTTCCAAAGCTGTCTTCCTTATAAGCAAGGAAAAAGTGTCAGAGCTTTGTTTCAGCCAGCTGACTGGCAGTGCACAGCAGCAATGGAGGGCCAGCCCTGCAAACCCAATGCTTGGCACAGCCATAGAAGTCTGGCCCGTTCTCTGGCATCTCAAGAACAGGATTTGAAAACTGTGTGGTTGCAAAACCATACAGTGCCTTGCAAAAGTATTCACCACTTCAGTATTTTTCATGTTTTGTTACCTCACAACATGGAATTGAAACGGCTTGTTTGTCAGTTTGCACCATTTAATTCATAGAACATGCCTACACCTTTAAAGATGTATTATTTTTTTCGTGTAAAGCAAACAACAAAAAGGACAAAAATAACAAAAAACTCCAAAGTACATAACTGTTCACATCCCTCAAAGTCAGTATTTTGCAGAGCCACCTTTTGCTGCTGGAAGTCACTTTGGACACGTCTCTGGGAGCTCGCCACATGTTGCCGCTGGGAGTTTGGTCTTGGTTTTGCTTGTGAACAGACATCTCCAAATCTAACCACAGATTCTCCATTGGATTGAGGTCCGGACTTTAACTAGGCCATTCCAACATATTTACATGTTTCCCCTAAACCACAGTACAAGCCAAAGCTGTATGCTTTGGGTCGTTGTCCTGCTGGAAGGTGAACCTCCGATCCAGTCACAAAACACAGGCAGACTGACATGCTTGGCCCAAGAACATACCTATATCCATCTTTCCTTCCACTTGGAACAGTTCCCCCCACATCATGATGCTGCCACCGCCATGTTTCACTGTGTACTGTTGTTCTTGGGGTGATGGGAAGTGCCGTGTTTGTATTATTTTCTTTGGTGGCTGAGAAGTTAAATTTTAGTTTCATCGCATGCCTTTTGGCAGACTTGAAGCGTACCTTCTTATTTTTAACATGTAATGTTTTTTTTTCTTCTAACCACTCTTTCATGAGGCCCAGCTCTATGGAGCATACGGCTTCTTGTGGTCCTATGGACAGATCCTCCAGTCTCTGCTGTGGAGCTCTGCAGCTCCTTCAGGGTTACCTTTGGTCTCTGTGATTCCTCTCTGATTAATGAATACTTTTGTAAGGAACTGTAAATGTTCACATACTTCCAGTTAAAATAACTAGTAATAAATCATATATTTTAAAATTTAAGTAGAGAAGGAAGAATAGGCAGCATATAATTATAAAACACTAACTGGACTTAGTTTGGGTAAAACTACCTCTGAGTAGGGATGAAAAAAACTGAGGAAATTGTCTGACAAACTATTTTTACCTAAAAAAGCTCATCAGTTCTGAAAAGGAAGCCAGTCCTCAAAGCAAAACCTTTCTTGTTACACATTACGCCACATGTTTAAACCAGGAGCTTACACGTAAACCCGCGGCGTGGCTGCCGTCTTCAGTAATTGCAGGTAAAATGGGAATTCTTGGAGCGGCATGCTCTCTATAGGCTTTGTCATATTAGTGTTTCTCTGAACATGTGCCGGGCAGTACAAAGAAAAGCTCCAGCTGAGGACAGAGACTAAGATCCTTGAAGGATTTACAAAGAAAAAAAATAAATAACACAGAGGACTTATCTGTTATCTCACCACACTCCTCAGATCTTTCCCAAGACCAAATACAGCTTTCAGCTCTGAGCTGTACTGATGCTGGAGAGATTTTCTTTGTGCATCGGTTTTATAATAGGATAAACTGGGACACTGTGTGTGTGTGTGTGTGTGTGCGTGTGTGTGTGCACGTGCGTGTGTGTGTGTGCCTATTCACCCTTTTAATATGAAAAGGTTTTGCTGTATATCCTTACAACTCTTCCATTGGGTATTGTTCTTCCTTGTTTTTCTTGCACGCTGACCAGTCTAACTTTGGACGCTGCAGATGTTTTTGCACCTGCTTTGAAGCTCATAAGTCCCACTTTCGACTATTCCCCATATCAGGGAATTCACTGCTCCCTGATGTTATTGTGGATTTAAATTAAATGAATTTATCACTGAGGTAATAATAAGACACTACCATACAGACTTTTTTTCCTCACCTCTTCCGTCGTCTATGTCTTTGGCATTGCGTCCTTTGAGAGCTCGATTCCAGCTGCTGGTATAGTCTCCCCCTCTTCCCACGGTGTCGTGGCCCCCCTGTCCGCTCTTCCTCATCCAGCGAGGTCCGAATCTCCGGCCGGACCTGCGCGTCTCCTTGAACACCCTGTTCATGATGCCAAGCCCCCGAGTGTCTGATGACGAAGCCCGGCCCCCCGCCTCTGAAGCTACCACAGGGTCCCGGCCCCCCCGGGCACCGGGGCCGCTGTCCCCGACGAAGCCGGAGTGCAGCAACACAAGGCTCCCTGCAGTCAGGTAGAGCAAGATGAGGGAGAAGAAGCGGATGGGTTTCCTGCAGAAGTAGCGCTGTATCCTCAGGAGAGGCTTGGCCATGCTGGCTCCCTCTGCCTTTCAGACACGCTCTCACAGTGAAGAAAACTCATAAAGCAGAGGGATCAATACCACCTCTCGCTCTGCTCCCGCCACACAGACCCTCTGGGCATAAAGGGGGGGGGGGAAAAAAGTGTGCCAAAGTATCTTAATCTCATATGAAGGTCATCCATGCAACCGCATGACTCCTCGCTCATGTATGAGACTTCAGCCTCATGAGGGAGATGCTCTGCATGGGTGCACCGCGCCTCTCTGCAGAATGCGTCCACGTGAGAGCCTGAGTCCGTTCCCACCGGCAGCCTGGCCCCTCACAGCCGGCTTTACGGGGCCATGGCAATGAAAGGTGAGTGGCTCACACTGAAAGATGATCTCTCAACGCCGCTTTCACTCCAGCTATCAGCCTCACCGAGATGCCACACCGGCACTTTCTCCCACGCTGCGTGGAAGGAAGGACGGCGGCTTTATTTACCAGCCGAGCTGAGATTCTTCGGCTTTGTGAGGCCGGCAATTTACCAAGATGGTTCGGACAGAGGAGGGTATGACTCACCCTCTGCCGTGGAGATGCGCACACACACCTAGAGAAACGAGAAAATGGAAAAATAAGATGAGCAGTTTGAAGAACACGACAGAAAAGAAACAGACTTCATAATTTAAGAGCTTTAAATAACCAAAGTATTAATCAAAAGCAGATATGCACCAATCAGGACTTTCCTGGCCGATAAATGACCAGAGATCTAAGAACAATATAGTAATGTACAAAGGACAGAACCCAAAAATAATGTAATAAATTAACAACAGAATATGGCAAGAGCTTTTAGAATATGGCAAGAAAATTAAATATTGAAAACAAAGAAGAAAAGCAAAACCTAAAAAGCTGGAAATTCCGACATAAAGTGCATCATAGCATACTCAAAGTAGAGTGAATTCTTAGTTTTGATGTATTTACAGAATCATTCTTTTTTATTTGCAATGACGGAAGGGTACATGATGAACCATAAAATATATAGTATTTACCATGCCGTGGCTATAATTAATCAATTAATCAACAAATACATTTTTTAGAAGAAATCAATTTATTGGTCTCTTGCAGTTACCAGAACATTTTGTTCTTCTTTTTCTTTCAAACTCAATACTATAAATAAAATAATTAAAAAGCATGTGTGAATAGTAAAAATGCTTAACCTTTTTTCAACCTAACATTTGTAATCATTTCCCTGTTTGAGGTTCAGAGTAATGCTCCACCTTTGGTAAACTAGGTGAAGTTGCAAGACACAAAGAAAAGATTACGCTTCAGCATTTTTTCCCCCAAGGTAAAATCTGAAGACTGGGAGAAAAATGTATTAAAAACATAAATCAGGAAGCTGGAACAGCATCAAAGCAAACAAAGAATGCAAAGGTTAAGCACCTGGGTGGTTAAGAAAGCTCATTAAGTAAATCTGAATTACATGCTGTTATGGATGGTTGTTTTGTTTTCATAATTCTGTTCTTGATTTACTGATAACAGTCTTGTCTCTTGTTCCTTTCTCTTTTTTGACTTTCATAATCCGCCCTCAAAGGAGTCTCTGTTCTGGGAGAAGCCGGGGAGGCGTAACACAACACTTCACAAGGTCACAGAGCTTTCCAGAACATTGGAGAGGACGCGTCGCAGCCTCAAGGCTTGCTCTCCGCCCTGGGACAAACCTGCACAGTTTTTTGTTACATGAAACCTCGGCGGCACCGCAAACTTTTGACCCTTCTTGGTTTATCGTTACTCTTACTGTCCAGACCCCGAGGACTTGGGAGACCTGCGGCATCAGCAGACAAAGGCAACCCTCAGTCTGTCTGAGGTGTCAAAAACTTTACTTTCTATTGCTGATGGGACTGTCTGTTCGTTTCAGGATCAGATCTTCTCCCAGAATCTGGACAGAAACACTAAATGTTTTGACATAAGACTAAAAAGAGTTGGAAAATAAACTCCAAAAAGGGATCGTAGCTGCAAGTCAAACTTAGGACACAAGAAGCATAAATAAAACAAGTGAATCATCTCTGCTGAGATGATCTAAAACATTGAAATTCCCCTCACAAATAAGCCTATAATTTGAGCACATGTATTTAGTGGAAAAAATACTATGTAAATAAACATGTTTTTATAGCTGATTTTGTTTTTAGCAACACTAATTGGCAGAGCCTTACAATTCCAGTAAAATAAATGCATTAATGATTTAAGTTGATTAGAGTCTCCAGGAAAGTAATTAGTAATTCAGGACTTCCTGCTTCATTGCAACATTATCTAGGGGGCCGTTTGTTTTAGCTACTCTTTTACACAGGAAAGAGAAGAGAAGATGCTCTTTAAGCAACACAGATGTGTAATCAGGAAGTGTAAAATAGATGTGCACCTAAACTTCCCCATTTCAACACTTAGAACAATAATAAAACGGTTTAAAGAGCTGGAGCTGTGGAACCAGATTTATCCTATTAATAGCCAGGTTTCCATCCAATTGTCATGCGAATTTGGAGCAAATTTTAAAAATGTCGCAAAAAGGAAAATGTGAATCTGGAATGTTTTCATCTACTGGTTTGAAGCAAATCAATCAGGCTACGCAAAGCGTAATTTGATCAGAAGTTGACATCCCAGGTGCCTTTAACAAACAGGAAGTAGAGGTTGCAAACTAGCATGGACCGCACATCTACAAAAAAGGAGGGAGGACTTCAGGAATGTGTTGCCATTGGGTAAGTTGTAATTGTTCTGTCATGTGAACTGGTGTTGCCGATGTTACATGCTGTCTGGAGCATGCATTTCTAGAGAAAGAAATGCAATTGTGTGCACGTTATGGCATTACCTAGGAAGACGCCGACAGTGTCATATGAGGTAAATGTTTGACACGTCACAACTTATTTGGCAAATGTGTTTCCATCTCCCGTTTAGCACATTAATTCCTTTTCGGTAAAAGCCAAAACCACCTCAAGAGAGCGCAAAAACAAAATTGAGAAAGTTATTTCAAATTTTGCTGTTTCCATCAACCTTTTCTAATGCGATACTGCGAAATGCATATTAAAAAAACCAAGCACATCGTAAAAGAAGCAAAAAAACAAACAAAAACAACAATAATCTTGTTAATTCATTAATTGAGAACATCTGTATCTGGGCATATTTCAAAATAGAGGCTAAACATGTTCGCTTTGCTTTAAGCAAATGCAAGACTTGATACATTCATGGTTGTCAGCATCTTTCAGTCTACAAAAAGTAGAATGATTGGATTTGACAAACATTTTCTTTAGATTTTTGCGTCAGAAGTTTGGTTGAAGGCCAGTTTAGTTTTTTAATCCTAGCAGCCTTTGTTCTGCAAGAATTTTCACAGCTTGATCATTTCTTCTTTTCCACAGTTCAGCAGTTCAGTAAAAACAAGTCGAAAAGTCACTCCCATCTAATACTGAAGCCATGCTGATCCTCCAGTTTTATATAAGTATTCTGTTTCTAGAAATGGAAAAAAAAGGAAAAGAAAGATTCATGACATGCAGTCACTTACAATCATTACTTTGTTTCAGAATGGAATCTGTTTGCACAGAAAATATGTAGTCATATCAAGCCTGGTGTTATGATGTTGAAACAAAAATATTGTTATCGCAGCGTGTGGGAAAGATGTATATTAAGAATATGTGGAGAAAACGGAAGAATATTTGGATAACGCGTTCAACTAACTGCTGTTATGTCTGCTGCAGGTAAATGGCCGTGATGTGATGCTCTGAAAACACAACAGATGGTTTTATGAGTGTGAACAGATGGAAAAAAATGTGCAGGTGATGCCTAACAACTGTGCCACTCATGAATCCATCAGGGGCCCCTGCAGGTTAATTACTTGTGTAAATAATTCACATCTCCTCTTACTTAGGCAAGTGAAACTGAGCTCCCCTCAGTTAAGACAGAAACGAAACCTTGCATGCGCCCTAATTCATTATAAATACAGTTGGAGCAAGGAGAAAAGCCCGAGGAGAATTGCCATTGTAGAAATTAACCCCCCCTAAAATCTGTTAAAAGGCAATTATTTTAGAGCCAAAAAAGACGAGAAAATAAATAAATGACAAATCAAGCTTTGCACCTTTAGCTGGAGATTAATAATTTCAAAACACAGTTTTCTGACCCTTTGGAGACACACCACACTAAAACAGAAAGGCACTGCTGTATATGGATGATAATGTAGCGCATGCAACAGCAGAATAAACTATACATTGAACAGTGCCCTGTGTTTTAAATCTTAAATTGGTACCATCTTAAATGTTATATTGTTGCTGTATTAACTTCTGCACTTTATCTGTCAAATAAACTGTCCAGACCCCGAGGACTTGGGCCCATGGCTTATATATTCTAATGGATGTTTTGTTTGATGTGTGCTGCTGCCTTTCCTGGTTAGGTCACTCCAGTTGAAGATGTCTTGATCTTATTGGGTCATTTATCTGGTTAAATAAAAGGTATAATTAAAAGAAAACGTATATATATTGAAGACATATTGCTTTGCCAAAAAAAAAAGACCTTTGGAATGAGAATATAATATATTAGTAACGAGAGTAACAAGATCTCATCATATAACTTCTCACGATATTACATATCTCACAAATACTAGCCAGTTGCTGTAATATGTAATAGAAGATACCCCAACTACTCTCAAATAATTTGTAATACAGCATCTTGGGTTTCCAGTAAAAACGATAAATGGGCACAAAATGATAGGCAAGACATGGACGACACGTATCCTCTGCAAAGAATATTACCGTACAATTGTGTCTAAAATTTTCCTAACCACCACAGCAGCATGTGTGACGATGATACCAAAATGACAGAAAACTGAAAAATGCCTTTCCAAAATACAGCCTTCCATCACATCCGCGTTTTGCTCGCACAGTGATCTCTACTCTTTTGCAAGAAATGCAAGGCTAAAGTTGCTCAGACACCCTCAGAGGCAGAAAGCATTGCTATAAAGGCCGACCGCTGGATATCTAGGGATGCGTTGAGCTGAATCAGAATCACAGCGCACGCCATCAATCGCCACTGGGATTTTTTTGAAAGTATTGTTCAATTCTTGTTCAGTCTTGTTTTTGTGAACTCAATATTGTGTCTTGTCTAGTCAGAAGGGAAAAAGATGGAATAGCAATATCAAAGCGGAAAAGGTGATGACATTAGATTTAATTACTTTATTTAAAAACAATCAGATTCGTTTTTTTATTGTATTCCACATAATTGCTACAACTCAGTGCATAGCCAGGGACTTCAATATTTAACCTCATTATTGCTCCTTTTAAATGCTGCCCCTGCATGCCTACCGATGAAGCAGTGACAATAGGGGGTTTTCAGCTGACGTCACGCTCACGTGACTACTCAGCGCGTCCGCCATATTGGGTGGCAGTCGTTTCGCACCGTTGACCTGCATTGTATGACGCCTTAGGCAGTATTGGAAGTGAACAATGGGGAAAACGTGTTTAATGGTTGGTTGCACGGCCCGTGGAGGTGGAGATCAACGCTTTCTATCGCCTACCAGCCGTAATAGTGAATCAGTGTGAAAAAAAAAAAACAGCTGTCTGAACAACGCCGTCACCTATTGCTGACACGGATATCCAGGTCCGATTTGGACGGTGTTAAGCTGGAATACGCCAGAGTCTGCGGTGCTCACTTTGTCACAGGTAATTAACTGTTAAGTATTTAAAACATATAAGAAGAATATATTAATAATAGGGCTTGGGCGTTATGACTTATTACTTTCCGCGGCTGTCGTGTTGACTGCCTCCGCCGCCTCTACTGCCTATTACTACCGCGTACTGTACTTCCTCTCTCAGCCGTGTTTTAATTTGATTAATTTCACCTTAACTTGATTTCAACCATGGTAAACCGTTGCTGTATTGTGGGCTGTAACAGCGCAACACATGATCGCCATGGGAAAAACATAGAAACAGATTAATTTTCCACCGCTTTCCTGCCTGGAGGCGCAACCACGGAGAACAACTGTTAGCGATAACAAAGAGTCGGCTCGCTTGGATCGCGGCTGTAAGTCGACCGAACATAACTTTCCACAGTATCCCGATGTCAATGAGAGTGTGTTCTAGACGTTTGAAACACATAGCAGCAAGTTAAAAGTACATTACATGCGCGAGTGGTTGTTAGCGCTAACGGTTAGCATGTGCTAACCCGGCTGAGCGCAGCTTACCTTTGAACGAGTTACAGAGATAAAGAGATCGTCGGCTCGCTTGGATCGCGGCTGTAAGACCGAACATAACTTTCCACAGTATCCCGATGTCAATGAGAGTGTGTTCTAAACGTTTGAAACACATAGCAGCAAGTTAAAAGTACATTACATTCGCGAGTGGTTGTTAGCGCTAACGGTTAGCATGTGCTAACCCGTCTGAGCGCAGCTTACCTTTGAACGAGTTACTGTGTTCCCACTGTTTGCTGGCTTTATGATCTGCAGCTCCTACCGGCGCCAATACGGTAAATACAACTTAATTTTGCACTGGTCATTGTTCTGCTTAAATAATTAAAGCCGCGAGCGGCGTCGATCGGCCTTGCAGCCAAGCGCCTTCGCGCACCGCCCGCCACCGGCGGGCGGTGCAACACATTTGCAACACATTTGCGTCGGATTGTTTACATTTTTACCATCTTATTAAAACTCACCCGTCCACGTATGATGGCGATTTCCTTGATGTACATAACCAGATGTGAACTGGTTGTGAGCCTCTAGATCCTTGTAAGCTCTCATTTCCTCAAGAGTGTGCAGAGGGTTTTCACTGAACACCAGGTAATGCACTATGTCGCCGTGCTCTACATTTGGCCAATCATCTGGATTACGGCTAAACAAGGCACCGTGGAGGGCATAGGGGTCCATATGGTCGATCACGGAACATTTCCTCAGATATACGTCCTTATCTGGTCGCTCTAGCGTGCTGGCGTACTTATCCATTCGCGATACGATAATACGTGTAAGACAACTAGAGATAAGGAAGTGTGCCACCCAATATGGCGGACCGGAAGTTGGCCAGTGACGTCAGTGAAAACACCCTATTTCTTTTCTCTGAGCCTCCGCCAAATGAATTTTAACCCCCCTTCCACATGCCCTGCCTTAGCTTTATGGGAATTTAGCTGTTGTGGTGAAATATTTTGTACTGTGAGTAATGTCCTGACAGCTGCATTACAGTGTTGCAGTTAAACACTAACAAGTACAGGAGAGACTGATTATGTGGATAAAGTGAGACTTTCAGCTGCTTCCATTCACTACCTCTGTTTTACACAACCACTATACTACCACGATCTTTTCTCCCTTTTACCACGAGTTAAAGGGAGAAAAGGAGGTTCTGGTGCCTGTATATACCAGGGTAGCAAAGCAGGCCAGAACCAGAGCAGAGATGACATCGTTTCACTCTTCAGAAACCTTTGACTAGGGCTGTGCGATTTTACCAAAAATGTATTTCAACCATAATTGCCATTTAACCACAAATAACAAAATGCCCTGTAGATAAAGATGTTTGTGAACAAGGACTATTTAAAACAAGAAAGTGAACTGTTATATATTAATTAGAATATTCTTGTTCAAGAGAATAGCTTGTTGAGTTGGACATCAAACCTTTCTGAACATAAAGTGCAAAGTGCAACCAACAAGCAACTCTATGTACTGAACAATTTGACCAGTACTTAATGCTATGGTGAGATTCCTGAAAGTTTTTGGGAAAAAAAGTATTTGATTATATAAACCCTAAAACAAGTAATAAAATTAGATTATCTCGCTGCTGCAACGCTCTTCCCTTCCATGTGGAGGCAAATCCACTTTAAACATATTATTGACACCTAAAGTCAAAAAACTGCAGACCTCTGTGATTTGGAAATTTAGTTTTTTAAAACTGCGATCATATTGCAAATGCAATTAATTGCCCAGCCCTACCTTTGACTGCTTTGTGTTTGTTTGTTTTCTTTGACCTTTTCTTACATGTTTCTTGAGTTCATATTAATGGGAATTAAAAGCAGCTATTTTGAGCTACAAACAAATTGTATTGAAAAGGAAACGACATAACAAATGATGATGTATGCCCTTTAGCAATTTTAATGCCACTCAAAATTGTAGCGGTGACTGATGTGACACATATTAATACAGTACCTAAAACACAGAGTGTCAGGTTTTGATTGCAAGTACAAATCCATTACTTCTGTTTTCTATAACCACGTCACTCAAAAAGCTTAAAAGCTAGAACTCAGAGGTCAGACAGAAAATGAAATTAAACTGAGTTGGAGGTCGTCACAAAGTTTTGTTTTTGCCAGTCGAGATGAGCTCATTAACTCACCATTACCTCACATGCATGCTAAATGGACCAGCAAAAACACAGTAAGTACAGGTTTAAAACAAGAAATATGAAATCTAATTTTCAACGAGCAGACGCAGCCGGCTCTTCCCCTTCTGCAGGTCAAATCTATAAATATTCTTTATATCTGCCCGAAGCATCAGTTGGCATAGAAGAGGACTAAGCAGGACAGATGTACAGCTGCCCTCCAGTCTAAGCCATCCGAACAAAACTTTTTTTATACTCAACATGATACCAGCAGGGAAAAAAAGCATCTGCAAGGGTTTGAGTAAGTAACTGAACTCGATATCAGCTAAAAGGGAAGCAGTTACAACCCTTTTCGCAAACCAATGAGTGCTCAATCGACAAATCTAGCTTTCCAGGAGTAGGATGCATGAGTAAACCATATCAAATATTAAATTCCTGATACTTTTTTTCTGCAGACGTAATCAATTTCTATTCCCCCGGCTCTTCACACAAAGTATCCCTTTCGCTAAACCATAAGAGAGGCGTTCTAACAGCTAGAACCCCCTCAGCAGCTCACACCGGATGAAGTAAATTAACTGCGATGTCCTCTGAAAGCTGAAAATTACTTTTCTCGCTGGGCTTTCACAGCTGTTAGAAAAACAAAGGAAAACAAGGGTGTGACAAGAATGTCAGCAAGGCTGCTTTTTGTCTGCAGTTAGGAAGATACTCTGACCGTAACTAACAATTGGCTTTAAGAAACTGCTGTAGAGGAAGAATTATCGCCAGTGGCAGGAAGACAAGGTCATCAGAAGCTCCTGTGCCGGGATCAGTGGCGAGGGAAACTGTTTTAAGTTTTGTTGTTTATCCTTCTCTGCATCTCCCCCGGTTTGCACAAAGAGAAGATCCATCATGGACCAAATGTGCGCGGCGTGGCGTTTCCTGCACGTCAGCAACAGGAGGGTTAACGCGTTAGCCGACCCAGGCCGGACCCTCCCCTCCGCCTGGGGCCTGTCTTTCTGCTCTCCTCACATGCTTGGCCTGCCAGCGCATATTAGCCATGTTTGTGAAAATCAAATCAAATACAGCATTCATTCCAGCCCCCGTAATACCAGTGAGCAAGCTTCCATTTACAGCGATGCCGACGACTACGATGCCTTCTCAGAAACCAAGGAGAGAACTAAGGGAAGCAGCCAGCAGCAGCGTTGTTCAGAGTTTCTTCCAAAGAGAAGCTTTGATTTTAATGCTGTACGTTCGCTTAGAGACACAACACAGAAGGATGTATTGATGCCTTAACTTTACAGTGCACAGTCTAGGGAAGGCTGAAGATTAACACGTTAAGGTGAGATGGCTGAAATGCGCCACCGGTTGGACGCCAAAAATTTTCAGCTTTGCAGAACAGATTTAAGTGGGTGGATCGGAGCAGAGTGCAACTCTTAGAAGTGCATCACCCTGAACGGCTGGAGTGGCTGCTTCCAGTAAAACATGTTGACGCTGCCAAAACAGTTCCCTGTGTTTTGTGTTTGGCAGGAGCTTCCAAGGTGTGTGCAGCAGTTTAGCGTCCTATTTAACCTTAACGGCCTTTGTGCAAAAAAACAGCAAGATAATCACGGCTTTAGCTGGAGATACCAAGAAGTGTCCATTTTCCTTATGAAGTTACTAAACATAGCGTACCACTAAGCGCATCGCGGCTTGGCACATGCTATTGATTAGTTATTTTCTGCTACTGAAACGGAAGGATGTCAGATTTTTTTTTTTTACTTGTCCTTGCAAAGCTTTTCTACATTTTATCATGTTAAAAAGGAAGAAAGGCACAAACTCAGTGCATAGCTGTGAAAGGGAATGGATTCATCTCTTTCCACATTTAAAAATTAAAATCTGAAAAGTGTGGTATGCGTTGTGTCCAGTTCCTTATGCTCTGTTGCCTCTAAATAAAAACATGTGCAACCAAATGCCTCAGAAGTAGGCCTGGGCGATAAAAACAATAAAAAAAAAAAAATTACTGAAACTGGAACTTACGACAATAACCGAAGTCAATTTGCCCATGTCTGTATTTTCGGTATTTAAATTATTCCGTTTTTTTAGTTTTGACATGTCAGAATGACATTAGCTATATCCTAAATAATAGTAGTCACAGTGACATTACAACTAGTCAAAATTACATTATATCTATAGACGTCTAGTAATTCTGGATAGTTAAACTTACTGATTAAATGTTAAAATGGCTTGCCACATACAGACACTGGTAGAGCTACTGACGTCAGTTTCTCCAAATTACGTCACAAAATGTTTTTGAATCAGTAGCAATACAGATTCAAAATTCAATACAAGACCACAGTTTAACCCTAGGAGGGCACCACACAGACAATTTTAGACACAAAAGCAGGATTTCAACAAATATGCACAAATTTGCCAAACATTAATATACTATAAATTACTATAAGACCACAATGATAACAGTTTATTGCTGAAAAAAGTTGATTTGGGCGTGAGTTACCCTTTAAACTAAAGCAGCAACCAGGGGGCAAAATGTTCAGCCTGTGGATGCTCGCAGATTTTAGAGATGCACCTGCAGTGAAAGGTGGTTCTCCAAAGAACTAACTAAGGGGTGCTAAATGCAAATGCCCACCACACTTTTCAGATTTGTCTTTGTATAAAATTATGAAAATCATGTGTTATATTCCTTCCGCTTCACAGCTATGAGAAACGTTGCGTTAGTCAAGCCAGTGAAATCCTGATAAAATACAATGAAGTTTGCTACTTGGTGGCAACATTTTAAAAAGTCTGTGGGTGTGAATACTTTTGCGAGGCACATCACTTGGCACATCCTATTAATAAATTCCTCCTGAAGTTACTGCAGAGGAAGTGCACAAAAATGCATCTTGAGATGTCATATACCAGGGCCGTACAGTCATTAACCTCTCATTACCGACCTGCTTAAAGGTTAATGTTAGACATTAACCCCAAAGTCTTTATGCATTCTTGGTTTTATTCAAGCCTATGTCAAATCAGTTCACACAGTTTCACGCCTACCAGAAGAACCAGACATTTCTATTTCCATGTCTCCATATGACACGGTTTTTAAGCCATCTGTAGCGACTTTTTCCATGTGACACACTTGTAGAAATGCTTTTTATGTCAGCAAGCAATAATTGCTTCTTTTTTTTTCCCCTTTCCTTTTTACAGCTGCAGTAAGGCACTACAGTAGCAAAACATTCTCCAAGGAATAGCAGAAGAAGCTTTGCCGAAATGCTTCGGACGTTAATGAAACAAGACATATAAGTATCTTGTCAAACTGAAATGATCTCCAGTGCTCAGTTACCACCTCAAAGGGTTTGTGTAATTACAGTCACTACCAAGCGAGGGAGAGAAAAGTTATGCACTGATTTGTTGGATGAACGAATAAACCAAGCAAAAAAAAAACAGACAAAAAATATTCTTGCAACCAAATCATACACGCAAGCGTGCACATTAAAAGTGATTCTGTGGGACAAATCCCATCACAGGTAACATACCAGGAGCTGTATGGTGAGATCCTTTTGGCTGCAGCCTCAACAGTACAAAGAACATAGCAGCTTTGCACCCAACAGCGTTACATTGAATTACTTGGAGCTGTGCCGGTATGGCGAGGGCCTGCATGGGTTGTAGCCTTGGCATGAGGAGAGGGTGGCCACTCCTCCTCATCAGATCTACGATAATCAATCCAAGGTGGTGCATTTCCTGCAGCATGCGGAACCCTGATACGCTGCCACCATGATAATGAACCCCCACAGTCCTGACACACAGTTTTGTGCATGTTTAAAATAGTCAGGAAGGATACTGTGTCCCTAAATCCCTGCAGAAGAGGTCTCCTTGAACCTGCAGACACCTTTCCTGTTCTGGTGGATGCTTAATGCCATGGTGTGGTCTTAGTTCGGTGTTAAGGGAGCCTTACGCGGCAGAGCAATTAAGATGTAAGAAGTGTGACTCTGCAGAACAAGCAGTAATTTACTAGTTGGAAGTTTGATCCCTAATTTCCGCACTTCCCATGCTGGAGTATCTGGCCAATAAACCCCACACAGGCAGCATTCTGTTCAAAAGTGCTTGTACGGGAGAAATAAAGCACTAAAACGGCTCAAATATTATTTTATATATATATATATATATATATATATATATATATATATATATATATATATATATATATATATATATATATATATATATATATACATACACACACACACACACACACTATATGCTAGATAACTGCAGCTTTTCACAATATAATGGGTGCTTTTGCACAAAAGGTTTAAGCCCTTGGTTTCTGCACAGCGACTGTTGTAGTCCAACTATTTCTCAAAAAAGCTTTAAGATCTAATTTGAAAAAAAAGGTTTGCATGGATTGTGCCCTTCCGTCATTATGCATCTACATTTGTTTGCTGGGATTTTCTTTCCCTTTCATGTTACAAAATAGGCCTTTTCCGAAGAGAGTGATGTTAACATCTGCTGAAAATCCTCTTCCCATTATCACTCCATGTGGCATTAGGAGTTTGTACTACCTAATGGCAGAGAGAGTTACTGAGTTCAGTGTGGAGGGGACGAAGCTCGTTGTAATCCTGATTATTGTCAATGCTCCATTAAGTTCGGCGATGACCTTTTTCTTTGAAAGAGAGGGGGTGAAATTCAACTGTAATATAAATAGTGTAATCCTCATCTTTAACAATGGCACAGTTGTGTAAAAGCTCCAGAGTTGTAAAGTGAGCATTCATGAAATTTGCCGACATTTTCCAAAAATAGGCAACGGTCATGGCCCCCAGCTAAAGTTGGACAAATCATGTGGTTTGCCTGTAAATCAGAAAACAGATCTGGCCATTTCTGAGCAGTAAAACGCTGAAATTTTAATGCCTAGAGTTTTGATAACCACAGAAACACGAAGCTCCGAACCACGTAAAACACCCAAGATTCTCACATTGCGAGGTTCAGATCTCACTGAGAAGCTGCCACACCCATTATCCCCATTGGCCACATGGATGGATATTTCACGAACAATCACATGAATCAGTCTTCTCTAATGGCTTCATAAAAGAAGTAATTATTCTGCAGCAGTGAGCCACTATCAGCAAGAGATCAAATGATGTCTTCCTCTATCCGAGCTTAACAACAAAGCTCACCATTCAGCGCCTTTCAGAGTGTCCGTCGTTTCGTCTTCACAGGAAAAGAGATTCTCCTCTCTCTCTCACACCTCAACTAAGCACAGACAATCCCTTTGCTTTAATTAAAAGTGAAATCTCACAGCTCCGTTCTGCGGCGCATCTAAGTCCTTTCTGCTTGAATGGACCTACAAGAGGATTTCAGATGCTTTCAGCAAATGTTTAATTTGTAGGGAAGAAAAAGTGGGACGAGAGCTGAGGGAGAGGGTCCAGCCTATCTCTCGAAATTTTCACAATTCTCAAACCAGAATTGCAGAGCATATGCATGGCAGTGACCATGCTAACCTTGGACGGCTTGAATGCATGATTAAATATTAAGAGCTAGTTTCTTTTTCCATGCTGCAATGCAAAGAAACGTGTATTTTTTTTCTTTCTCCTAGCTAAAGGCTCTCAGTAGTGCTGTGTGGGCGTTAAGTTTTCAATAAACACTAAATGTTAAGCGTCATAAATATTCATGTCACTCCACTTGAAATTGAATATTTATGTAACGTTATTCAATCTATAAAGGCCAATGCAGGACCGAACTACGTCAATAAATGACAAGACCTTCCTTTTTTAAAATGGAAATTGTGCTTGATCGGCTTTTCTAATGTTTCAAGAGGAAATGTAATTACTTTGTGTGGAATGTTCTCTGCTAACCTAAAAGGACGAGTGTTGTGTGAAAGCATCACCATTAGTGATCAGGAGGCATTAAAAGTTGATGTAATCTGATTTGAAACAGCTTGAGAGTTTTAGGTTTTGATACATATGGTTCTTTGTGGGGTTTTTTCCTCCTACTCATCTGGAGGACCAGTCTTGACAACGAATAAGCCAAATCTGTGACACCAGTAGCAGGTTCTTGCTCAGATCGCACAGATGACCCATCCATCCTGAATTGTCTGTTTTTCCAGTAGGTACGCAGCTAAGTGGCTTGAAATCTGGACAAAAGCTGTTTACAGCATTACGGTATACCAAGGCCTCAAAACATTTAGAATAAATGTTATATTGTTTCTACAGAAATGCTGGAGATAGGCAACAGGACCCCTCGCGACCCCATAAGGGATAAAGCAAGCAAGAAAATGGATGGATTGTTTCTACAGTTTTATATATTTCTAAATATCTAAAACATGACAGAGAGGGTACCAGAGTGACCAGTTTTCCCAGACTGTATGAAGCACAGAGTCGTTACACACACACACACACACACACACACTTCCTCCACCCGCTGCTGCACAGTCTCTGCTACACCTTCTCCTTGCTTGCAGTAGAGACGACGTCCGGTCTGTGGAAAGTCGTGGTGTGAAAACTGAAGTGCACCCCTTACTCTTACAAATGTAACACTCTTTTGAAAATGTGGTTGACAAGCTAAGAGCAGCATGTGTGATAAACAGCCGGCTGTGGGTTCTACCCAGGCAGACAACTCTAATTAATTGTCTAATATCAGCTCGTTATACTCCCGGGCTTACTTTTGTTTAAGGGTCAGAGCAATAAAGCGCATGTTATTCTGCATAATAAGCGCATTAGATTCAGCAGCAGACCTACATCTAATTTTAGCCTATGATAAATCTATAGTGTACTTCCATTTGCATCTAGATATGGGCTGGTTACCCATGTAAACATAAAACAAAGTTTCCAACAGTTGTAATTTCAACCACTAAGATTTTTTAGATATGTTAGAGACCACAACCAATGTGGTATCATTGCTTAACGCGCCTGCCACGATATCTGAATGCCCAAACCTCACAAAATGCATTCTATGTGATGATCTTGTCAGTCTGCCGTCTTCATCCTGCTACTCCTTCCATGCTTCACCTCGTTGCACTTGCCCCTACAAGCCTGCCTATCAGTTCCTCTGCGATCAGGCTCATAACCACACACCTGTTTCCGGCTCCTTATAAGCCCGCTGCAGACAGCAGGACAGCGGCAGATTATCGAAAGCTTTTTTCTGTGAGTAGATGGCCAGTGTTTTAATTCAAGCCAGATTATCACATAATAAACGTTGTTCTCATTTTCTGGATTTGCTACCAAGCTTCTGATTTCTGGACCACGACCCAGATTTATACTACGACCTACGCGACATGCCTAGTCCCTGCATTTGTCTGCTTCTCTCTGATCTCCTGAGTAAGACCAAAGCCTGTCCCCTGGACTCTGATTAAGCCTCAGCCATCCCTCCTGCAGTGAGTAAGCCGGCTCTTCACTGCCTGATCTCCAGCTTGCTCCTGCTGAGGATCTCTGACTGACACCAGCTCTCTTTATAACGAACCTCTTCAAACACAACACCGTGGCTGCGTCTGAAAAGCTCTAATAGGTAAGACTCTTTAGCCAAAGCGGAAGTGCATCAGCGTTCGCCATGATAGCTGCTGTCTGAATAGTGCAGTCAGTAAGGAATGAATGCGCACACTTTTTATTTATTTTTCGCAAGAACCAGATTTGACTCGTCTATGTGTGTTTCTGTCACACAATGACAATGAATCGGCACAGCAGGCCGAAGCTCCTTACCTACCCATGATAGAGTTCTTATTGTTGAGCTCATTAAAGCATGCATACCCAGTATGAGGGATTGCTGCAAAGTCATTGACAATGCAGACTGCTGTGGCTCTACACTCTTTCAGGAGGAGTGAATGCTGCTTGCCAAGACTCTGCTGGGTGCAATCTGCTGGGTTTCCTTAGATAGGAAACTTCTTGACCAATCTGTCTGGATGATATGATTGAATTTGACTTTGTTAAGTGCCTTGAGATGGCATGTTGTGTATTGGTGCTGTATAAATAGAATTGAATTCAATTGAATCAATCAAGGATTCAATCAATCACTTTATTTTGGTAAATTGTCCACATTAAACACAGGAAACAACAAAAGAACAACAATAAATAAACCCACAATTTACCAAAAAAGGAAAAGGCTGAAGCAAAGCTCATTCTTGCCTACCCTGTTTCTATACCTTACAACCTATCAGGATATTTTCACAATACATGTATAAATCTACATAACAGTGTAAGGTTTTCTAAAGCTCTTTTAAAGTTCACCAAGAAAGGACATAACTTAAAATCATCATTTTATTCATTGCACATTTTCACACCATTTCCTGAAAGGTCAGGAAACAGTAGCTAGGCAGTCCAGGTTCTTAACATTTATGGTTTTATTGAGTCCCATTCAAACCACCCTCTCTATTTTTTAACAAAAGAGGATGTGGCCATCATGGGAGGGCTATGTATGTGGATGTGGTGAATCTATCTGGAGTTAAGCTCAAAATTATACATAACCCTGATTTAAATGTCAACTCTCTACTGACAGTGCAGAAATAAAATCCTTGGCCACCTTTTCTCATGTTTCCACTGGTATTTTGACAGCTTATCTTTAGCGATGGGCTACAAGTATTTCAGTTTGGAAGGCCCTCCTCACCATTACCCTAATCTTTTGCTCCCTCCAAAGATTCAGTGTCAGATTAAAGTCAGGACTCCGGCTGAGCTCCTCCAAAACATTTACATAACTTCCAGTGGGAAGAAACACATTGGTCATATTAAAAGATAATTTTAACTATTTTGAGCTAACACAGATGGTAATTTGGATCCATTTTAAAAAGTTGGACCCACATGTATTCTTTCTTTGCTTCTCCTTATGAACTGATTTGCTCATTCACATGAGACCCCAGTAAGACATTCATTGGGTTAGCACTTACTGGAACCTAAACCAATGTAGAGGGAGCCCTATTTAAGGCCGGTCCCATTTAGAACCCATCCGGCCTGAGAAAAGTCCACATGGGACCCACATATACCTACGTTTGCTGGACAAACAAATTTATGCCAGAGTAAACCAGTCTTAAAACAAATGTAGGCCCTCTTCAAAGTCATGTAAACTTAACCAGGAGCCAATGTCCCAAAATGTCTCTCTGGGTGTTTTCTTGTTAAACACACAGAGTTATAAAAGCTGTATTATTAGCCAAAACTAGGACGTGTTTATGATTGTAAACAAGTAGTATGAAAAAACAGGTTTGGGGGGGAAAATAACACTCTCAGAATAGTCAAAATCCACTCTAAATGTAATAAATGGAAGAGATCAAAACATAATTTTTTTTGTGCATGACAAAAATCCGCAACCCTGGGAATAAAAACAGGTTGGAAGTAAACAGACTTGAAACACTGAATCGCTCCAACATTCATTTTAGGGGGCACATTCTGTCAAAGGAAGACATAAAGACAACTTTCCTTGTGAAGAATAGAGGTTCTTCTGATTCAGTAAGCAGAGAAAGAACAGAAAACCGGCTGAGTGCTTTGAAGTTCAGCGAGCAGACAACACAGGCCCTTTCACTGGTCGACATGGATTCAAGTTCCACGGTCAACAAGCACCCACTTTGCTGAAGTGTCCTTCAGCAAGAATCCTCCAGCTCTGTTGTTCACCAGTCCTCCACTCAAACCACCCTCAGCAAGAGAAAAATGACAGGGATGATTAGAGTTTATTCTTTAAGGAATACACGCCGCGGCGCAGAAGATGGGGATTTCAAAAATAAAGAAAGGCAACACTAATCACATGTGTCTTCTAAAGCATACAGAGCACCATCTGCAGTGATGAGCACTGACCAAACCTCGCTTCCCTTCTTCTAAAGAGCTGTCTCCTGCAAGACGCTGCTGTGTGGTCTAAGAGATGAATTCTGTGCAGCTGAATGCTGGGGGGAAAAAAATCATTACAAAATCATTACATGGCTGAGGGCTTTTAGCACCGTTTCATCTGTCTTAAGCACGTTCAGCCCGCAACAGCTAACCAGAAAGACAGCATTCGGGGTTTCTATGTTTAACTGCGGGTGTTTTTTTTAATTTATTATTATTTCAAGCTGACATAAGCTTTCAGTACAGTTAATGCAAAAAGTATTGACATTTTTGTATTTTTGAACCTCTTCACGTTTTCTAATGTGAATACATTAGAAAAAGTGAAATTTAAATTTGCAGAGGATTCTGTCATCGTGTCCCAGCTGAGGAGCGATGACCTGCAGCATGGTCCTGAAGTGAAGGAATTTATGGACTGGTGCAGCTCTTCCTGTCTACAAATCACTGTGGAAAAAAAATTAAAGAGATGTTGATTGACATGCGGAAGAAATCCCTCAGTCATCCCTCCTGTTAGGATTGAGAATGAAGCAGTGGAGCTTGTCAACAACTACAAGTACCTTGGGACTTATATAGACAACAAACTGACCGTTGAGACCAGAGTTGATGCTGTGTGTAAAAAGTCCCACCGGCGCATGTCATTTTACAAGAAGTTGTGCAATTTTAATGTTGATAGCACTTTTATGCAGATGTTTTATTCTTGTTTTGTAAAATCCATCCTTGCCTTTTCCTTTATTTGCTGGTTTGGCTCCATCTCTCTCAGAAACAAAAATAGACTGCAGGGTATTGTAAGAGTGTGTAGCAGATATTCACCTGAATGACCTCCCTGCTTTTTACCAGCTCAACTCTTGGCAAGACCCGCTCCATCCTTGGGGATCAGATCCACCCCCTGGCTGCTAAATTCCCGCTTCTTCCTTCGGGACATAGGTACGCCCTGCCTAAATGTAGGACTAACAGGCTAAAAAATGGCTTTGTCCCTGCTGCTATTGCTCTCTTGAATAAGCCATTAGCCTGCCTTTTTCCTTTCTCTTTTTTTTCCTGTCTATGTCTGAGTGATTGTTGTTAAATTGTTCGCCTGCTACTGCTAGCTGCAAAGCAAATTGCTATAAGGTGACACTAAAGGTTCCTTGAACAGCAACAAACTTCAGTGTATTTTATTGGGATTCTGTGTGATAGAGATACACACAGTCCAGCCTGAAAGACCCGTCATGTGTACCGAATGTGCCACGCAAGACTGGTACTGCGCTGCGCTGAGACAAACGTAAATCCCCCTCTGCACGGTGGTGCACACAGCTCAGTGGGGCTTGCGTTGAAGTCCATTGATGGTCGCCCAGCTAAAAAGTCAAGATCTCCATCAAACTGATCTGGACAGAGCTGAAAGAAGTGTGCAATAAAGGTCCTTCACAAGCCCCATACTGCCCTCTGGATCAATGAATCTCATCATCATGCTCTCTCTCTTGTGTTTTTCCTTTCTTGTTCAACTCCCTATAGCCAGCTTAGTTCTGTAGCTGGTTTTAGAACAACAGCAAAAAAAAAAAAAAAAAAAAACGCATAAAATGTAGCTATTATCTAGTTGTTTTTTTGACAACTCTTTCCCTTTTGCTGTGGATAGAGACCAATGCTGTTGGTGCCGTTTTCTGTTTTCCTCCCCAGGGTTCCCTGCAGACTCTGCAGAGACCTCAGTGTATACCAGATTTGGTCTAAAATCAACATGACAGTGAAATTGATGTAAATTATATACAGGTTTTAATTTCTGTTTAAAAAAAAAAGTGTGGGGTGCATTTGCATTCAACCACCTTCACTCTTATACAGCCAAATAAAATCCAGCGCAGTCTCATTTAAAGAGACAGCGTCAAAACGAGTTGCTCTCAGACGCACCCCATAACAGAGGTGAAAAGGGGAAACGTGGAGGTAAATTAACAAGTAAATCAGACCAAAGCATTGCAGTTCTGCTTTATATAGACCACAACTCAATCTTTTCTGTCTGAAAAGGAAATGATATGTTCCCTTTAAATAACAGCAAACACATGGCAGAGACAACATATGGTTTAAGTTGCTCATATCTGATCTTTTCACCACTGGATTTTTCCTCTGCGTATGTATGCACTCTGTTTTTCTTTAACCACCTACACATATAACCCACAGCAGAATCTCAACTATTTTACACTCACGCTGCCATTGGGCCATTTCTGTCAAACTGCAATATGCGATGTGTGAGACAAAACTGGCAGGAAGGCTTTTCTCATAAAGTATCATCTGAATAACTCTGATGACCTTATTTGACCTTCAGAGGAGGTGTCCACATTGCGCAGATCGATCACTCTTCTCTTAAGTGTTTTTTGAAAACATTTTCTGCAGAATTGTGCAGGGCGGCGTGTTTGTGATCTGGATGAATCCATCTGAGAAACATGACGCGTGCTCGTATTACAAAAATGTGTTGCAAAAATGTGTGGCGAACCATGAGCCCCGTCTGCGTGATGCAAGTCTGTAAGTAAAGGTCGAGCAGCACCACAGGCCGGCTGTCAAAATATCCTTTCCAAGTAAGTACAAACATTGTTAGAGGCCTTGTTGCTCACACGTCCTGTTTTCACTCGAGCGGTCTTAGCGAAAACAAGTCGTTAGTGTCAATGTGTCTGAAATTTTTTAAATAATTACCGAGCATATTGTTTCACTGCCAATAAATAAAAATAACTGTGCAACTAATAACTTTTAAAAAAGGAAGATAAATCAACAGACGGCAAAACATCAAGTTTTTTAAACACCTTAAATGTTCAAATGACAGAGTGATGATGGGACTCCACAGTTTGATATGAATGTATGAGGTAAAAATCACTTTTAAAATAGACTTGTACATAAAAGGACAGATGTGTGCATATTAGGCAGAAGTTGTGCATAACAAACATTTGTAAACTCATAATAATTGAAATCTCATGCCAAAAATACAACATACAGTTTAAATAGTTACAACTTCAATAACTAATATATACAAATTTGTGCTTTATTCTTCATGAACACAAACAGCAGCGGCTGCTTGAGAATACAGATTTTTTCTTGGAGAATACGAATTCACAACAGTGGTCTGATGTCACGGTTTTGAAGGCTGGACACTAATACGGACACAACTATCCTTTTATGTACAAGTCTATTTTGACAGTGATCTTACCTCATATGAATGGCCGATATTTGGGGTCCTACTCAAAGTATTTCAAAATGACAGGTGTAGGGAATCTGAATTCTGTAAATACCTTTCTTATCTCACCATCTGGCTTTTCCCAAGTTGCCAACGTTATTGCCAGCACACAGCTCTGCAACTTGCATAACCGTGTCAATGGCTGCCCCCACTACTTTCCCATTATCCTGATGCCTTTAAAAAAATCTAGAGCAACCAGTTGTAGTCAGATGTCACCTAATTAGTGCACAGAGGTCTAACACATTTCAGACACGTGTTAGAAGGTCTCAGTCTAGATCTAAATCTGAGAATCTCTGAAAAGACTTACAAATTGATGTCCAGAGATGGCTTTCATCATTACATTTGCACAACTTTGGGTTGGCCTGTAACAAAAACAACCTCAACAAAGTAAATTGTGGCTGTAACGTGGCTAAGTCTAAAAATACCACACAATTGTTTGCAATGCCTATTAAAAGTTTCTCTCACTAACACCTAAAATGCAGTACAAAAAGAAACCTATGTTCCGTCCAAAATGTCTTACATTGCTTGATGTATCAGTTGAACAAAACTACTAATAATTTGGGATTGTTTCCATGCTACCAAACTGCATTGGTCTAAAATTATCCGAGGAAATTGAGAAAGGGCAACCTCTACAGGAAAGGTTACACGATCTGTGTGTGGACATAGGAAAAGCCCTGTGTTATGCAGTTAACCATCACGGTGTGTGACGTCTGTCTGCAGGAGCAGAAATGGGCAACGTATCAAGGGATTCGGGCTCTCTGACAGCGGCCTGCTTTCGGCTTGCAGGAATGAGAGCGCCTCAGAGCTGCAGCCTCTCCTGAGATGAATAAAATATGACAAGCACACAGAGCAGCGCTTCGCCGTTGCTCTGATGCAACATGGAACAACACCTCCAACGCCAAGGAAGAAGGAAGAGGGCTGCTCGTGTTTCCATCTGGCTGCGCGAGAGAGATGCGCAGAGAGAAAAATCAGAAATATCAGCAAGATAAAAAAAAGGAAGATCGTTTTAACTTTCTTGAAAGAACACATTGCTGTGTTTATCTGGTGGTCATATCTTCAGTTGTCGTGCGTAGGTTTAAAATCTCTGCCTGCGAAACTTAAAGGCACTACATCTTCTTTAAAATGTGTTTCCACAGGGGAAAAAAAAAAAAGATGGGGTTTCTCCGCTTACCAGGCCGATCAATCCTGACTTACTAGGGTAATCAGTAAGTGCTGAAATTTTAGAAGCTGTGAACAGTGCAAACGAGAATCCTCCACAGCTCCAGTGGCACCGTAGGGTGCCTAAAACATCAGGGCATTTGTAAACTGGGAGACCTGACAATTTTAGATTAATTCAAGCACTGTGAGGTTAAGGGTAAACAAAAGAGGATTACCACTCTAAAAGCTCCCATACGTTATTTCAGAAGAGTGCTCAGCAGTAGCGCAGAGATGATTAACCCTGCGGGACGACACGTAATTACAGCCGCTGCCGCTGTCTTCTTCTACAGAGGCAGCAACCTTTTATACAAAATAAACATTCATTTACGACTTGGGTTTAGGTTGACAAATGGACCTTAAATGTAGCTGGAAGCAGAAACGAAGGGGCAATCGGCACTTTGCCGAGGCAAAGTTGCTATGGCAACGCGATCAGATCATGCTGAAGCTTTGGCTAAAGAAATGAGAATAAAAGCATATTTAATGGGGACAGAAATGATCTTTGGTATCATTGTGGGCACCGCGGAGAGCGTGGAGAAGACGAGCCCGGAAAGAAGATCATTAGTGTGAATGTTGAAAGAAAAGGTGCACAAATCCTAGGCGAGACGCTTTGTGATCCTGTGACCACGGCTAGCAATATTAAAAGTATAAGGTCCATGGAAGCCAACCTCTCAGGATGTGAGAAATGTAATCCAAGGTTTATAAGAGATGGCAGGTGGCAGAAAAAGAGCCTAGGTAACCATCTGAAGCCAATGAAGCTGAACTCCAAAGGGAAGGTATGCAACTTTCTGATCGCACCATCTGCTGCGTTTTGCACCATAATGAGCTCTGTGGAAAAAAAAAGGTAAGGGGGCTTGGGTTTGTTTTGGGCTTGCTTTGCTGCATCTGGCATGGGGAACCTTGAATCTGTGCAGGGCTCAGTGAAACCTTAGGACTTCATTGTGCGCTCAAGGAAAAATGTTGGATTAGTCTGTAATGGCTCTCTGTGAGACCAGAGCTTTCTCTTTTAAACATCTATAGAAACATACCTGCAAACTGCACCATGGGGACGCCACCTTTCATATCTGAGACCGCTAGAGCAGCACAATAAAAGACTACATTAAAACTTTTGTCAAAATATTCAGATTACTTAGATGTAATTAGATGTTTACTACTTGCACCAGGGACTTCGTTAAGGATCGAATGATATGGATGCAGGCCTAACCCCTAAGGTTGAGGGACATAAACAAGAACATTGACATTTCAGACATACATAGGCTTTATTAATTTATTAAGTATTAGTTGAAGAACATTTATAAAGACCAGTGCCTGTATTCACAAAGAATCCTAAAACTAAAAGTAGCTTTTAGTGATGTCGTTTTAGAAAAAATCTTTTTTCTGAGGGGTTTCTTAGAATTTTACCTCGGTAAAATAAAAGTTATTCACAAAGCATCTTCGGCCTTAAGAGAACTCCTAAAGTGGAAAAACATTAGGAGTAGTGAGGAGGACTTTTAGCAGACCTAACAGTGTTTTAAGCAGGTAAGATGGTGGAAACGGAGAAAGCTGATTGGCTGATCCACCACCTAAACAGTGGCAGAATTGAGCACATAAACTTCTTTAACAATCAGACAATTATTAATATTTAGATTAGATACACTTTAGCAATTAGTTTCAGCGGAGGGATGGGTTAAAGGCGCAGCTCTAGTAACGTAATTTGATTGAGGATAAATAGATAACAGGTAAAATGTTGGATAATCATGAATGAAAGCTGAATTGATTTACAAAGAATATATATTAAAGAGGTCAGAAAGTATTTTCTCTATTGCATGATAATGACAGTAGCCGAAATGGTCATCTAGACGTTTGTTTGCGTGATGCCATCTCCTCGCTTTTCATGCTGCACGGAGCGCTTCTCACCAGGCTGGTGCGTTAAAGCATCAAGACGCGCAGAGAAAAAAATTGCAATGATCTACGGCAACACGCTTCAAATTCTGTGTATTTATGCCGTGACCCAAGGACCAATTTACCTTTCAACCATATTCTCTTCCCAGAGCTGTGCGTTGGTTTCCACAGTGGTTGGACTGTACTGCTGTCCAGTTTGTTTGTTTTGTAACGCCCTTTTTTCCCTCCATTTTAAGTCTGTCGTTTTGCAAAATACAATCACTTTATACAAGCAATCCCTGTAAAATGCTCACAGGTGAGAGTGCATCAATATCAACTAGACAGAGCAGTAAAATCACTGCCGAGTAAAAATAAATAAGCAAATCAAAATAATGATGAGGATGTAAAAAAAAAAACATCTTAAAGCTGTGTGACAATCAATTAATTTAGCTAAGTTTCATCATCATGTTACACTTCTTAATTCAGTCTAATCGGTTAATTTCTCTCCTTCGATTACTAGGAGCGCATTTGTGTTGTTTCTTTCTTGTACTATCAACCAATCATAGCGCTTAGAAGACGTCACACCTAGCAACAGGGTCAACAGCACCTCCTCACTAAGATAAAAATGTCTGTAATTTCCTTACTCAGAGTCGCTCTCATCAACTATCTGATTCACTCTGAAGCTAAAGCTCCTTGGTAGAAAATTTTAGGCTAAGAAAAGAAGCTCTCTGAGAGGACTGAGAATCTTTGGGAAGACGGACACTGATACCCTGTACAGTCTTCTATCGCCCTGTGTTCTTTGCTGAAATAAAAAAGCTGTACGTTAAAAACTTGCTTCTTCCACAGCATTTAAAAGAGAAAGATTTATTCAGTTGGTTTAATCAAAAGAACTTAAATAACTGATCCTCGCTGCATTAAAGCAGCAGTCTTTGCAGTTTACTGCTGGAGCACGTGGGAATTACAGCAAACTGCTGTAATGGTCTAGTCAAAGTCTAGAACCTTGTCCTTACTGAAATAGCATGGTGGGACCATCCAAAACTATATTTAACACCATATACAGCATTATCAAAGAGAGTGGCTCAAAATTCCTCGATAACAACGTGAGAGACGGATAAACACTAACACAGACCAGCGATGCGAAAGGTGTTAATATGTTGGAACATGGAGAGGACTTAGTTCATCACCCACAGTTTTCTATAATGGCTCTGTTTTCAGGCATTATATAACAACAGTATGGAATCTGTTGTATGTTGTGCACATTTAAGGTTACGTTTAATTGTCTGTAAAACGTGGTAAAGATGACAACATGATGCCCTAACGTGTAAAACTATTGAAAAAGTGGTCATTTTCTTTACACCATTACTGCAAGACTCACGCTGCTGAATTAGATTTTCTTTATATGTTTATGCACTTAGTGAATGCCGCTATTTATTTGGGCAACACTGAATTATAATTAGGTCTATTCACTGCAGCCAGTGTGTGCAGGGCAATTAGATTTGCCTGAATTGAACATAAAATACTCTAGCCTAGGCTATGCTCTGGTCCTTAGACTCTACAGTTTACCATTTTAGAGAGGAAAAAGAAACACACAATTCCCAACGTGTGGAGCTCTGCTGACCTCAGTCCTGCAGACTCCCTCAGCATCAGCTGCTCTCAGCATCCAGCTTCTCCCTGCAGCCTCATAAAACATCTCTTTACATCCACCTGGTCAATGAATCGGAGGATATTTCAGTACCTTCGTATTAACAGGGGCGAAATAAGTCGTGCGCGGTTTTATGCAGTGATCTGGTTTCAGTGGGGTTTTTAAAGAATGTTGAGTTATTCTATTAATCATGGAGGGGTATACCACCAAACATAAACTTTATTTACACAGCTTTGATCCATCAGTACCACAGAGTATGTAATATTGCACAGGTTTATGTGCAGGTCCGCAGCATTTGATGACCATTGATGATGAGGAAGACAAGAGAAACATAACACAAGAAATTGTGAAATCTTATGCCACACGAGGCATGGAGGGTGTTGAAAACTCATAATAGCTCGTATAAAACACTGTAAATCGATCTGACCATGCACTTGGGTCCTTGCTTAAATTACTGGTTGACTGAGGAAACATCTGACGCCTAAGTCAGCGAGATGCTGAGCTATTCTGCCTCTCAACAACCAGGAAGGGACATCTGCGCAGACATTGAGACGTACAGCGGCGGTGATACGGGTTGACACATCACAGCGGACGGTCTGAGGCTGACCGGGCGTGTCGCATTTTACCCCCGCGATAGTCCCGAGCCGTTTTACCGACAGATGGAGCACACAAGCGATGAGAAGAAGCCGGATTCAGTAAAGTAGCTGATAAGGGGATAGACTTAGGCGCTCATCCTGGCTTCTGCTGGAAAATTAATTGAACCACATGTAAGACTGTCAGCAGCAGGAATAATAATCCCCTATTTTAGGTGTTTATGAATAAGCCCTGCCTGGTTTACTGCTACACATCTTTCACATGAAATCCCAATGGATGTAATTACCGAGCATTAGGATGTGCTACTATTACCCTTTAATGGCGCACTCCCAACAGGAGGTGGGTAAAAGTAGTTTATCCCCTCAACAACCCTTAGCGTCCCATAATTCCAGCGGTAGATGGAAATGTTATGATGCGCGACTAGATTCTGGCACGGTGTTTCACTTCACAGCAACCTGACGAATTCGCCTAGCAAGTGTGAAAACCCAATTAGGGCCCAGCGCACTGAAGGGAGATCAGACGCCGCCGCTGACGCTGACTTTACAGGCTGACAGAGCCAGAGGGGACTCCCGTTCTTTATCACAGGGGGGGCTCCTGCGTCTGTGCAGCGATATTGTTGGTACACTGCTTATCAAAATCTCCTGGCATCCTCTTTAAAGCTAAACCCTGTGTGATTCTGCACAGCGCAGACTGCAGCGATGTGTCACAGACCGACTAGCACCGTTTGAGGTGCAGCTGACAAAGCATCTCTGTGCTGGCCGCTAATGCTGATATAATATTGACATTGCGGCAGTAATAAAGCTATAAAAGGAATCCTTATCTTTTTTTGCTCTCCTTGAATTAAGCCTTCTACATCCTTATCGTCATTTGAAATAAAATAGGTGTTCTTGGATTAAATAACTTAACTTTGATGTGGTTATAAGTGAAGTTCAAGCATAGTAAAAAAAAATAAAACGCACACAGCTACACAGACCTTTTTGTTTTCCTGAACGGCAGTGCTAGGCATCCAAAATGTCCGCGTTTAAATGCTTTTCTGTGTCCAGGTTGGAGCTCTGTTGGTGCAGCAGGTAAGAAAAAACAGAGTCCATCAGTTAAAGCCCCACAAAGACCTTTCTGTGATGCAGGGATCCGGTTGAACAGAGAACAAGGAGGTCTGCTACTCCAGGTGAGCAATTATAGAGCCGACGTGTTAATCTTGCTGACTGGCACTGTCTCAAGGTCAACAACGGACCCCGTAAAATGAGTCTTTTGTATTCACTTTCCCCAACCTCCCTCTGATTTCTCATTTCCCAAAGCTTTCATACACTCCTGAGAGATTAGTGCAAGATATTTAGAGAGGAAAGAGTCACTTTGATGCTTCAGCGGGTAAACAGTTTAGGCTGGACTAAGGCGAGCCAGCTCTGATGCCACCGCTTGACCCACAGGAAAACAGTCAATGTTGTGATAAAGCCTCTGTGAGACGGATTTTTCTTTTATAAAAATATATTGGAAATTACAAAACGTTTGAATCAAAATAACACTTTTTATTCAGATGGAAATATCCACATAATGTACAGCAGTTGTGCCTAGTGTGCAGCCCAGAGGCTATTTAAGACCCAGGACCGCATTTAAAGAATGGTACAAATTTGTTTAATGCTGGTGGACAGTTTTAAATATTTTTGGGCTAAATTTTTACGGAGTGAAACGTTCTTATCTGATGGAATAGTCCAGGTAAAATACAAAGTACTTTTATTTTAATTTCAAAGTAAATAAGAATACAAACATCCAGTGACTTTTATGCAAAAGCAAATTTGACCACTCCTTGTCATTAGACTCAGCAAGAAAGAGAGACCTACATCTGATGCTGATTCACATTTTTCTTCATAGACATAAACAGAAAACACAGAACTCAAATAATGTGAGAAATTGCATGGCTTTCTTTTGACAAGGCAAATGTGCGGGTACCTTTTTATGTTTGGGATCAGTGGTGGTTTATGGATCCATTTCTACAAAAAAAATAAAATAAAAATCAAGCTACTTTGTTTACTTTAATTAAATGCTCAGTTTAATGTTGAGCAGATATGATAGAATATGGCCCCAGAGGCTGAAGCTAACAGCTAGTCCATGTTTATACAAAGCACACTTTTGTAAATTTTAAATCATCCTCTTTTATTTTCTTACATAGAAACCAATGATTATTTACAAAGGGGCCGCGGGTTGGAGGCGGTTCGCCATCATTAAAGTGCTGTAAAAAGAAAAAATGATCAAGCGATTTAGAATAACAATTTTCTTTTTGCTTTTTACACTGCTAACTGTTAGGTATTTATTCTAGGAAAATATACATGTTCTGTTCTCTGCATAGGTTTCACACAGGAAGATAGATGATGCCGCACCCCCTCCTACCTTATTTTCTGCGTAAATAAGCATCAGCTTCTGTGTAAATAACCACTCAAAGCAAAAAGGATGACACTTTAAAGGTTTATGACATAATGTAGCTATATATAATCCACTAGGAAGTTTTGTAGATTCAAATTATTTTAAGACAGAAGACTTTCACATTGGTCTTGGTCCCTCTCAAGATAGCCATTAGCGTCAGCTAATCTAGATTTCTGCTAAAGAAAGACATCAGAAGAGTTATTTCCTGTTGGTAACATATCAACTGCTGATATCCTTTCAAGTTAATCTCACATTGAAAATCCAGATCTACTCTTTATGGTATAAAAAAAAAAACTAAATAAATCACACTTTGAACTCTTGATGCTCCATCAACCCAGCACCAGATTTCTGTGACTGACAAAAAGAAACACTGAAAGGCTTTTTTTTTTTTTAAATCTTACAATAGGTTTGGTCTCATAGCTACAGTTTAAATAAATGCTGGGAAAGATCTGACATTTGCAACGGGACGTTAGGAGACAAACAACGCTCAGGCATTGATCCTCTTTAACTCTGGTGCGGCTACAAATTGTACACGCCTAGGTTGGATTAATGATATTCTCAGCAGGGTGTTGGTCTCCAACTGAGAGAAAAACCTAAACACCAAGTTTTATTGTAAAAATACAATAAGCTTTCTAATAAAATCCAATACCACCAAAAATAAATGCCACTGTGAAAGTAACAAATAAAAACTAGAATTTAGTATAAATAATCAACTTTTTTTTCCCCCAAGGCAAAAAAAAAAAAAAAAGATTCCTGTTTAAAATGTGTATCAATCAACAAACCACAGATTTTAGTTAGGGATTAGGTTGTGGGGTTTTCCAGTTTTATCTGATTTCTGGCTTCTGGTATTTCCTTGCCACCTGTCCAGGCAAGCATTATCCGAAAAGGTCTTACGGAAAATGTCTGGCGTTGGGGAATAATCCTATTATAAACTGAAAATCTGACTGAGAGGTGCATGCAGCAAAAACAACAACCTACTTGGATTCATAAAACAGACAATTACCTTCCTGTTTTACTTATCTACTTATTACAGAAAAAGTTACTGCAACATTTATCTAGGGATAGCTTTTTGCCAGTCACACACTATGGACAAATCCCCATTCAACTAACTTCAATGGCCTAGATGTGGTTTGTTCATGTGGAAGCTGGGCTTTCCAAATCCTTTCTGTAATTCAGGTGGAGACAATGAGGTAGTCCTATCAGGCAAGTTCAAACAGAAAATTGTTTATCTGCTACAAGAACTATTGGGTTTTAGGTAAGGATGTCCCGTCTAATTCCAAGTACTGGCTCAAGGTCTCAATCTGAGTATTTTTTTTAAATGATCAGTCTCTGTCAAAACCCAACACTTGATACCCCATCGAGACAGAGGTCCACACAATATCATATATATTGTATTATACAATTCTATCTCTACTTGTGTGCAAGGTTTGAAAACTCAATGAGCCCATGGTCATTGTTTTGATCAGACCAATCTGAATTTTTACCAACGGTCTAAATGTTTTTCACCCTTTAAAATTCATGAAAGACATGAAATACTATATTGACTGGTTTAGCACGATGTCTGTCTGTTATAGCCACAGCACCAAAAATAAAAGCTGAGTTTATTAAGCAGGATAATAATTTTCCAAATGCAATTAATTGGAACCACCTCACTGTATATAATCAACGTAGTTATCAATAAGTCATATCAAAACAGAGCAAAAAGATCCTAATGTTATAAAAAAATATTGTCACCAGGAGCAAGGCGTAACTTATCTTCAAAGGTGTAAGTCTATGTGTGCAGTCTGACATAGCTTTAGAAAGAAATGATAAAGTTATGCAAGTTTTAACTCTACTTTGGAGCATCTTTTGGAGGCTGACCTGCAGAAGCTTCAAGTGGAACAAAATCAGTTGCTGTAAAGGATGAAGAACATCACTGTGGGTGACCTGGGTGCTACACAATCACAATGCTAGTGTAAGAACGCAGTAATGACAGAAAGTACTGTATTAAAAGTACTGTATTATTCTTCCTGCATGTACATAGCAGTGATTGTAATGGAGCATCAGACTAGGACTTCCTGGTGGAAAATGTCTGTTCTTAAATGAATCAGATAGGTAAAAAAAAGTTCTGATCAGGAATTATGGTATTTCATGATTTTTGTCACAGCTCTTCAGTTTGGTATTCTCTGCAATTTCTATTCAACTAGTAGAGTGTTGAAAGTAGCATTACATTTCGGTGTAAAACATTTAGCGTTATAGCAACCACGGCTGTATATTTGCTGCTTTGCTACATGCAGAGCATAAAGTGTTCCTACAGATTTTAATTTCAATTTCCTATACTCCTCCAGAAACAAATTTAAAAAAAAATGTTGTTGGTCTTTCTGTAACATTCTGGACAGTGGATTATAAAATTGTACTCAAATGTACAATTTGCATGAAAACGGTTTCATCCTCTGTAGGTTCTGAAATTAAAGAAACAACAAAAGGCTGAAATGAGCTTCTGATTATCAGGGTGTGGTACAGGTCAGTTTCAGTTTTGTTTCGTTTTTGGCATCTGGCCTGAAATAGATCATTACCAGTTAAAATTCTTTAACACGCTTGAGTACATAACGCTGAAATACTAAATATAGATTCTTTATGCCTTAATTCCATTTGTAAAAATAATTTAAAAAAAATAGCAGTTTAATTCCTTATGACTTTTGTGATTTTGTTTCCACTTATAACTGTCTTTGATTATCTTTAAGTTGCTATTTGGACCCCAGACGCAAACTAGTTTAAGAACCACAGATTCAGTTCAGAATGACTTTAAAGTTGTCTATAGTGAAGAAAAAAAATATTTTTTGTTTTTCAATAACCATGCAACCAACCAGTGAGTCTAAAGAAAACAAAAACAATTAGCAGTGATTGAAATGTTAAAATCAAAGTGAGTTGTGGCAAATCCAAGAAAACCATTTGAAGATAAGCATTAAAAACAGTTAATTTAATAAGCAATATTATGTTTTTGTCCTTTGGGACAATGGAAGGAAAATAGCTGGATTTTTTTTTTCACTCGTACTCAAATTAATTTTTTACTTGCTTATCCACACCTTGAAAACAATGCCGACTGTTTGCTGGAGTCTTTTATTGGCTTGCTTTATTACCTATGTATGAATACCGATGTTGTGTCCTATTCTTGTAAAACAAATGATGACACACTAATGTCTTGAAGGAGTATCTGACTTTGACATTGCAAAGAAACAACTTTAACAAATAAGACTGGTCCCATAAAGAGCCAGAGACTTTCAGAATGGCTTTGGCAGAGACAGCAGGGCGTTTAATGCTAAGCTATTTTTCAAAGAGGATCTCCACAACCTTTTTTTAGCGTTGATTTATCACGAACTACTGCACCTACCGTATCAAACCCACACACACACACACAATTCCTGCCACATGGCCATCATCTTACTGTAATGACCAGCAAATGTATGCAGACGGTAATTTCTGTCAGTCCCCCCGGTGATCATCAAAGACTGGGGCCACCGGATGTGATTCATGACGTGTCCCTGAGAGGACGGTCGGAAAGGGATGCAGAAATAGGCTGGAGAGCATTTCAAAGCCTTTCCGCTTTGCAGTCGGGCTGCATGGCGATGCATGAAGGGCTCCATATCAGAGCCACTCTCAGGTTCTCCTCAGCAAGAATAGCCAATCCCAGGAATTCAACATTACAAAAAAAATAAATAAATAAAATTTTTTACTTGAGTAATCTCATCTCTATGGAGCATTTAAGGTTCCTTTTAAACACCAGAGTGACTCCTGGGTAGGGCTGGGCAATATGAATCAAAAATAGCATCTTAATATTTTTAGACTGAGTGCCGATTTACGATATTTGTCTCAGTAAGTTTTATTTTTTATATAAAGTAATTAGAAAAATCAAAGCTTTACCCCAAATTTATCCCAAATTTATCCCAGGCATGTTTTTTAACAACCAGTTGTAGATCAATATGATAAACAGCTGAAACAAATAACTTACTGGAAAACATAAAAGTGTAATTCTAACGCAACACAGACCATCTCAATATAAACAATATAGTTTCTTCTTTATTTTTTTAAATCTCGATATATTGCCCAGCCCAACTCCTGGGTTAAAAAAGCAGCTAAATTGACTCTGATTATTCTCTGCATCAATGACAGCATCACACATTTAAACGAGTGAATAAACAAGAATCTCAGCCGTTGGCTTCTTTCCTCCCCGATGTCTCTTCGAAGCTGAAACAACATACTAAACATAAATGCTCATTAGGCCTTTAAGGGGTAAAAGAAGGAGTTCGCTTTATGTTTTTACAGCAAAGTTCACGGCATTGATTGATTGAGCTTGGATTCAGGATTTTGTGAACTGTGGGCCGTGTTCCCGCTGCCATAACATGAGGCCTGTCATGCTCTGTGCTTTTTATTCAGTCATGACAAGTGCTGAAACGGCCACAGCCGCATGAGCAATTAGAGTCATTCATGGGTTTCTTTAACCTCATTGTGATCAATACTAAAAATGACAAGGCTCCTCTTCTTCCTCCTCCTCAGCGCTTTACAATATGCGGTTGCTCAGCTCAGCGATCTATAATACCACAAGGTCACTGCAAACAAGGTGTGAGAGTGCAAGTGCTCACTTGGGGTGATTGAAATTACATCACAGAGGGTTGCTTTTTGCGCTTCCATAGATAAGCAGGATGTTTTTCTGACAAATATTCAAATGCATATGCATATTCTGTGGACTTTAGCGCCATAATCCAGTTAGAAGACAGAGTTAAACTGATTTATAGCGCCATTAGAACCGCACACATTTAGAATTAACAGCAGTCCAAACTAATAAACTAAGACAGTAAACAATACAAGACTTGCTCAGTATGAGGGATTGCTGCAAAGCCATGGACAATGCAGACGACTCTCCCTGTGGCTCTACGCTTCTTCAGGAGTGAATGCTGCTTGTCGGGACTTTGAAGCAATCAACTGGTTCCCTTATATAGGACATTTTTGACCAATCTGTATAATCTGACTGATTTTGACTTTGTAAAGTGCCTCGAGATGACATGTTTCATGAATTGGCGCTATATAAATAAAATTGAATTGAAGATCTTGGAGAGCAAATTAGATCATTTTTTGCCTAGAACTCAAGTGCTGCCACACAAGTCAACAAAAATAGTTTACCCTAGATCTGCCCTAGTTTACCCCCAAATTTCGGGGTCAGGATTTGAGATTTTACTCCGAAATTAAACATTCATAAAGTCTCAAATCAGCAAACACTCCCAGCTCTGCTGTTCTTATTTAGACAAAAAAAAAACACCTTTTCCTTTGAAGGTGACAGACCTATTTTCTCCCTTTGTGTAGCTACATTAGCACCCTCCTTAGTGTGCCCACTTCAGGTTGTGGCAAACAAGAGACACTTGATACAGAATGCGCAGTCTTTTCCACTTTACACTTACAGGTAAGGAATGCACAATATACCATTATTGACAACGCGTGTGTGTGTGTGAATTAGTAGTGTTGCAAGGGACTGTTGCAAATGCTGCTTGTGTAGCTGCAAAAAAGCTGCACAGCTGCAGAACAGGGGTTAAAATCACAGCTCTTTTTTTTTTTTTAAATGCATGAATTTGCACAGTTTCTCCTTATCTTTAGGGGTTCCCTCCTGGTAGTCCCGCTTCCTCCCCCGGTCCAAAGACGTACACGCTAGGTTGATCAGCTAGCCTGCTGTCTGCCCTTAGGAGTGAGCATAAATGTGCATGGCTGTCTGTCGTGTTGCCAGGTGTAGCCACCTGTTTCCCAACTGACCACAATCCAATTCAAAGGATCTTTAGTAATCTCCATTTAGACGCTACTAAATACAAGGGTACAAGGATCAGTTGGATCATACCACATCTCAATCGCCAATAAAAGGTTGCAGAAAACCAAAACCACCTCCTCAGCGGATGAGTGCACTTGTTGGTTGTTTTTGGCAGCTGCATTAGAGTTTATCATCAAATACGTTTTTTGGAGTCATTGACTTTAACCAACTGGCCCGACCCTTTAACAACAATTACAGTTTCACATGTTGGCCTTTGGGGAAATTAACTGCACACCTCTGCCCTGGTGGGACACTCCACCCTGCCATCAATCACGAACAAGACATCAAGGGTCTTACGCTCCTCCGATTGAGTCTGACTCGGCACCCGGTGGGAGCGGCGCACCTTTCATTAAATTCTCTTATTAGCTACGTTTGTTCACATCAACTGTAAATAATTGGGTTTGCAAGCGTGTGCAGCTGTTATTTTTTTCTGGGTCAGCAGCTGAAAGGTTCAGAAGACACACTAAAAAAAAAAAAAAAGACTAAAAAAAAAAAAGGGCCTCCACACGGGTTGATCTCAGCTTGTGTGAATTGCAGCTGTGGTTAAAAATTAACAGGAGGTCTCTAATGAAATTCCAGCATCTTCACACTTAGGGGGGCCCAGGGTGATAAAAGGGTTGAGCCTGTGGGCCACCAAGCATGCAGCTGGTTAGACTAAAGCCTCTTCACAGGCCAGCAAACAAGTCAGGGGACTTAAAAAAAAAAAAAAAAAAAAATATCTCAACAGCTGTCACAATATATAAAAAATAAAAATCTCTGTAATAGATGTTAGTCAGATAACAGCTCATCTTCACTACTAACACGAATGGAGTCAGTCTAATAACAATCAGTGGTTTCGTTTAAATTCCATAAGGCAATAAATTGGATTTTAAGGTTTTCTGTCACTTTTTATTTTATACCAGGTGTGATCTTGTTCACTCAGGAACCAGAAGGACTCCTGCAGCACAAATCCAGCTGCTGCTGCTGCTGCTGCTTTGACTTAAAACACAGTATTATGATCTGCTGCAGCAAACATCTTTGCTCCGGGGTTTTGCTCAAATAATGAAGAGGTAATCTGACTGTGCCCCTCTTACCCCAGCCATGGGTCCGGGTGAAGCCTCAGCAGATGCGATGCTGGTGATGGACGCGCAGGAAGGAACTCATCTGAGGACGGTCATCTCTGTCATTGTGCTTCACCTCCACCGCAAATAACTTCAGTGTCTGCTCCCATCCGCAGACTGCAGGGCTGTTTTAGTTCGCACTGCCTCTCTGTGCCGGTTCTGTGAGGAGCCTCAGCCCGCTGTGGAGCGCCAGTAACCCGCCGCACGCTTCTACGCTGTGTCGCTCGGAGAGGGAAGTAGAAGTGTTAATGGCTCCCTGCGCCGACTTCCTTACAATCACTGCTGTAATCTGTTTAAGTCGAAGCTTGGACGCGATTCAAGCGTCGGGTCGACCCGGTATGTTTGCTTCTTTTTCTTTTTTTTTTTTTCTCCCCCCTGTCAGCTGTCCGATGAGCAGACAGCTTCATGCTGCAGTGAGGCAGAGCCGCACCGTGCGCCCTGCGCTCCCGCATGGACCAACAGCACTGCCTGCTGTATTTAAAGCGACACAGCACTGAGATCTTTCCGCTTTCAGGGCCGAGCTTTCTGCTTTTAAATCACCCAGGTCAGAGCCGGCGCGAAGATTTCTGAGGCCCCGAGCAGAGATTCCTGTGAGGGCCCAGTTTGATTTGTTTATTTTATTTTTTGATCTGAGGCGATATGATTCAATACAAGACAAGGACACTAACTGAATGGGCTACACATCATTTAGCTAATAAAACCAACGCATTTCACAAGCAGGTATTGTCTACCTATACTAGTGCACCTTTAAAAAAAAAAAAAAAACCTGACTTCCAATTAAGACTTTAAGGCTTAGTGCACTCTTAGTGTCAAAAACTCCACATGTTTTATAATTTAACGTGCTGAAACACGTGTTGTTGCTTTTTTAAATGACTCAGCTAATGTGTTTGCATTTTTAACACAACTTTTGTCTTACAAGGCAACACAAATGTGTTAAATGTGTTTTAAAGAATTTATTAAACTCGAAACACCCATTCTTGAAAACACTAAATTAATTACATGTGACGTACAACAGAATCAGTTCCAGCTGAATTATATAGCGCAGATTTTTTTTTTTTTTAAAAGCGCAAAACACATTCTACTAACCTGCACTCAATTTACTTGTCAAGCTAATTCTTCCTTCAAAGAGTAAAGTCACAAATAGCTACATTCGTCTTTACTTAAAGGGTATTCAAACAGTGACTTACATTAATTTTCTATTAATTTCTATGCTCCAACCCTGAACCTATCCCTAAACTTGCAATGCTTGTATGTTGAGAACCCAATATTCAAGCCAACACAGAAGGTTAATGTACTTAAGTTTATATTCAGTAGTGAAGATGGTGACTGACAGGACAGGTTACGGTTTAAACAGCAGAGACGGGAGAACAGGTGATGATGGCAGGAATGGGAATGACCACAAAAGGCAGACAGAGACAGACTAGCACAGACGATGCAGGCAGAGACTGACTTGACCAGACAATGCAGGCAGAGACTGACTTGACCAGACGATGCAGGCAGAAGCAGACTTGATCAGAAGCAGCCGATGTGTCCACAGCGAAACATAGAATTCACAGGAACAACCTGAACCAGGCTAGTTGACTAATGTCAACTAGTTAGGGCAGGGCAAGAACAGGTCCACAGGATCAGAAGGCTGAGTGACAAAACACTGGGGGGGAATACATGCAGGTAGCGGGACAAGACGAGATGATCTGGAAATAAGAAGGTCTTCTTCTTCTTCTTCTGGTGTTTTCTGGCAGTTGGCAACAAACTTTTAGCAGCATTACCGCCACTTACTGGTATGGAGTGTGGTTTGTGATGGTCTATCTATCTATCTATCTATCTATCTATCTATCTATCTATGTCTATATATATATCTATCTATATATATATATATATATATATATATATATATATATATATATGAGTATTCTACTCATCTATATAATTCACACCTTCTATAGTCAAATTCTATGAAATAATTTTGTTTTCTTTCAATGTCTAATAAATATTTGTATATGTTTACTCCCCAAATGCTTCCTCAAAATATCTAATAAATGAACCTTTTCCTTAATACATTTAAACTCTTTCCTCATATATCTTCTCTCTCGTTCATATTTATGACATTCTAATATAACATGTTCTATTGTTTCATATGAAATGAGAGCTTGAGCAAGGCAGGTATATTTAGGCAGAGCGACAGGTGAGCTGGGTTGAGTCTGATTATCTGAAGCAGCAGGTGGAACTAATTACGGTGCTTGAGTGAACGGTGACTGGGGAGGCTGGCACAAGTAGTAGAAAATGATTAGCCAAAACGTCCGAAAACAGAAAAAACAAACCCAAATCATGACAAAGTTCAATTCACATCTTGGCTCTAAACCTAAGCATTAGCCTAGTTTGCATTGTGTGGACCTTGCAAAATGTCCTCACAATGCCGATTTATCCACAAAACGTTGGTCTACTGTCAGTTTTGGTCCTCACAATGATACGATTAAGTTTAAAGTGCAAAGCGAGAACTGTGCATTGACTTCTATGGAGATCCATTCATTTTGATGCCTTTCTATGGCCTAACCCTGACCCCAAGCCCTAAACCTAATTGACACCATAGTCCTAAACCTAACCCTTAGCCCCGAAAGAAAGTGAGGACTAAAAAACAGTCCTCACTTTACATCAAAGTCCTCCATTTACCAGTAAAATTAGCAGAGAATGTTCTCGCTCAGTTCCAAGTATAAGAACACACATGAAAAGTGATTTTTTTTTTCCAGCCGCTCCAGCAACGCACCACATCTTGCACATGCATGCATGTTGATGCAAATGGGTTAATCTTAACATTCCTAGTGAATTCACATCTTGGCTAAAAAGTTTAAACATACACATGCCTTGGATTAGATCCACAATGTCGCAGACTTTTTCCACACATTTATATAATTACCACTATAAAACATCCCTGTTGTCTGACATTCAGACCGTCTATCTTATCTAATTGAGCAACTATAGATGGTTTCAATGCAATATTTTCTTATATGATTTTACACATAATGCTTTTTTATACAGTTACTATTGTTTAAAAAACCCAGAATCAAATGTTTTCATAAACAACTGAAGACAAAACCACAAGTCTATGGGTCTGTTGCTGATCCTGCTCAGACAGATATTTTCCACTACAAAGTCTCTAAACTTTGTAGGCTCTTTGTCTTTTGTATACTGTCCCCTGCTGCTTCAGTTTTCACTCATTTCTTCATGCTTTCCTGATTTGCTTGTATTTGCTTCTCTTGTTACTTGGCTACATCACTTGCTGTCCTCAGAGCCCCTTGCCCTTTCTTTTCTTTTGACATAACAGAATAAGAATAGCTAACACACGCAATTATTAGTGATTCAGAAAAAGAAAAAGAAAAAATACAAGAAAATGTTAACTGTCTAATCTAAAGTTAGCTCTACAGAAAACACCAAGAGTAGAATATTGACCAGAGGGAAAGCATAGTTATTTGTAAAAAAATAACTCCATCCTATTATGCAATATTTCCATAACGTATTAAGCTTATACAATATGCACTATGTATCATAGTCAAAAGCATCCCATCTAAGGCGCGTGAAAGTTACCTTAGTATCTGGTTACAGCGTAAACAATCAACGGCTGAGTCAGAGCCTGTGCAACACTTAGCATGATGTAAACAGTTAGCTTAGCATTTGGGAAACAGTGTAGACAGTTAGTGGCTGAGCCAGAATCTGTACAATGATCTGCATGATGTAGACAGCTCTCTCAGTATCTGAGAACAGTATAAACAATTTTTAGTTGGATCATGAACTGTGCAACAATTTGTATGATTTAAACAGATATTATGTCTGTTGGGAGCAGCTAAGATTATAAAGTCAGACTGCAGCCGGGAGGAACAATCTATGGATGCGCTCCTCGGAGCATCTGGGATGCAGCAGTCTGTCAGCTCTCCAGCTCTGTGACAGCTCCATGCATGGGGTGGGAGACATTGTCCATCAGTGATGGGATTGTCTTTACAGTCCCTTTGTCTCCCAGGACAGAGCTGGCTCTCCTAATGAGTTTATCCAGCCGTTTCCTCTCGGCTACAGTTAAGCTGCTGCTCCAACAGACCACACCATAGAAGATAGCTGATGTCGCCACAGAGGAAAAGAAGGTCTTCAGGAGCGCCCCCTTCACTCCAAAAGACCATAGCCTCCTCTGCAGATTGCCTGCTCTGACTCTTTCTGTAAAGAACATCCGTATTATGAGTCCAGTCCAGTTTATGGTTCAGGTGAACACCTAATAGAGTCCACTATCTCCCCATCAGTACCCTGGATGTTCACCTGTGTCAGTGAGGCTGGTCTGCGCATCTGAAAGTCCACCACCAGCTCCTTTGTTTTAACACGAGGTGGTTCTGCTGTCACCAGTCTACAAACCTCTGGATCCCCCATCTGTTCTCTGATTCGTCCTCCTCTCTGATGAGACCGACTATGGCAGAGTCATCCTATATAAGGAAACCCAGCAGATTGCAAGCAGCATTCACTCCTCTTGAAAGAGCGTATATCCACAGTGGACAGTCCTCTGCATTGTCGATGGCTTTGCAGCAATCCCTCATACTGAGCAAGCATGAAGCGACAGTGGAGAGGAAAACTCCCCTTTAACGGGAAGGAAACACCTCCAGTAGAACCAGGCTCAATGTGAACGATCATCTGCCTCGACCAACTGAGGGTTAGAGAAGACAGAGCAGAGACACAAAAAGCACAGAAGCACACATTGAACCAGGAATCCTTTCTATGTTATATGGTAATAGCAAATGATCTGCCCCCTGGATGGTATCACAGCTAACAGAACGCCACACCAGATGTACCTACTATGAAGAGAAAAAATGACAGAGAGAACATAAAGTTAAAAGTTTAAATAACAACAAACAATGCAAATTGGAGAACAGTAGGAGAACTCAGCAGAGAGAAATCGATCTTGATGTCCTCTAGCAGCCTTAGCCTATAGCAGCAAGGTTATATAGTATATAAGGAAAGCACCAGGAAGAAAATATGTGTGTTTCAACAAATTTAAAGACTTCCAAAAAATTTAGTACTCTTGGGGGCCCCCTTTTGATCAGGGAGCACCAAGCAGCTGCTTATGCTTTTGTCCGATTCTGCTTTCGAAAAAAATAAAAATCTCTACAGAAGCCATTTGAAAGCCCAAGGCAGCATATCTGTGACACATTTCTGTATTGGTGGCTCCTTGTTGGGAAACTTGTTTAAAATAGATTATATCACAGAAAGAGAGAAGCAGGTAACAGTGACATGTTAATAATCAAGTCAAAGGTAAAACAAGGGGTTTAGTGCAACAATTTGAGGCTGAGTGCAGAGAGCAAATGCTGTAAATGTCATAAACCTTCATGATATGATGCAGAAGTACAGACTCATACAGAAGCTCACCCTTTCTGTCTCATTATGATTCGTTCAGTTGGTTTTCAATTTTTTCTGCTTCGCTCTCTGATTTTAATCCTTTCTGCATCACCCCTCTCAAACCCACACCCAGATGTTTAGCCATGTGTGGCTCTGTTCTACACAGGATTTCTGCTTAAACCGGGATAATCATCTGCTCTGTTTAACAGCATTTTTTTTTTCTTGTGCATAAACTGTGTTGTCGAGTTAGTTTTATTATTCCATTCCTTGCCAGGTCTGCCGTCTAATCAGTTGCTGCTGAAGTTGCACTGCACAGATGCATGCACAAGACCTGCATGCAATCAGAGGGAGGAAAACATCAGAAAATTAAGGCATCCCGTATGGTATAACAGCTTCTTGTGAAAGTATTCAAACCATTGGAACTTATCCACATTTTCTCAAGTTAAAGCCACAGATTTCGGTTGTATTTTATTGGGAGTTTATATGATTGGTGATAGGCTAACTCAAAGTGCATAATTTTGAGGTGGAAGAGAAAAGATACATGATTTTTGTTTTATTCTCTCTTTTTACGAATAAAAACCTGAATAGTGGACTACATTTGTATTAAGCGGCTCCCGATGCCGCCACTATTTTTATGATGAGAAAAGCATGTTCAGACTCATGTTCTACCCATCTTTTACATTTACACAAGGCAAAAGGCTCAGTCTTGAAATCATCTGTTTAGAGCACATGTTTGCTGTCTGACCCACACACTACTTTACCTGACTCCGCCAGATAGATTTGCTTCGCATATCCATCTGGAAACCTTCCGTTGAAGTAATTTTGGGAAGGGGCGAAAATACTGGTTAGCTGATTGGCCTATGTTGGTGATAGACGGGCCAAATAAACCAATCAGATCAACGAAGCATATGACGTACTCGTCAACATGCTTCGTCGTCGCGACGACGAAAACACAACCACAAGCCAAGCTACTCTTGCTGCTGCAGGTGAAGGCTCGTTTGCTCAGCAGAGAAATACTCTGTAATTCCGATAAAACTTGCTCGATAGCCACGCTAACGCTTGTTTCATCGGCTGAAGCCGCCATGTTCTTTAGACTGAACTGTCGCGCTTCCCGTTGCGTCACACCTCAACCCGCCTCAAAGCCAACGCTGATTGGACGTTCGTTTGGTGAACGGCTCCAAATTTTCTTTAACGGAGAGTAGCCAGACTGATCTGCGAGTGAAACCTAGAAAGCTCGCGAGATCAGGATGGTCTCACGAGGCTGTGGTGAACTCCAAATGGGACTTTGTGTGGCTTTGCATAAACAGTGACTATTTTTGTCACTCTTCCAAAAAAACAACAAAAGAAAAAAAAGGCTATATTTGTGGAGTGCCCCCAGTAATAGCTGTTCTGTCAGCAGATCATCCCACCTGAGTTGCTGAACTCGGCAGCTCCTCAAAAGCTGAAGTGGGGCTCTGGGCTCTTATTAAGTCTGGCAGCCATGTCTTGGTCGGTTTAAAGTTGTGCTACTCTCTGAGGCCCTCTCAGAACAGCTGGATTTCTGCTAAGATTGAATTATACTTGGATGGACTCCACAGAGGAAGAGTTATTTGGGGCTGTCAGGGTAAACACACTCCACACATTTCAGATTTATTTTAGTTATAAAAAAAAAGTATGAAAACCCCATCATCCTTGTTCTTCCAATTCACACTTCTGTGCTACTTTAGGACTGGTCTCATCCAAAATAAAAAATCTCAACAGACTGAAGTTTGTGGACATAACGTCAAAAAGTTGAACACACTTTTGCAGGGCAGCGCATATCCCTCTTGCTTTAGCACCAGTTTTCCGGACAAGCCTCTCAGTTATTAAAAGTTTGAATGTTGGTTTGTCCTTGAGGGATGACGCGCTGACTCAACATCGATGACTCCACATACTTCAGCGGCATCAATTCAAGGGCTGCTGTCGCCAGCAGCGCTGTCATATACAATTATCTCCTCTCTACATGGTGACTCAGCTGCAGACTTCTACTTTTAAAAATCACCAGCGAGCAGCAGCGATATTACTCATGCTGAATCAGGCAGAGAGAGCAGGACGGTGGCCAAAAAACACTCCGAAGAACTCACTCCAATATTTGAGCGGAGGGGAATTGGATTTTGGAGGCTCGATTTTGGTAAACAGCTCGGCTGGATGTTGCAAAGGGATGCAAACCCCCCTCTTGTATTTTTAATGTGCTATTCAATGATACACACACGCTTAGAGGAGGTCACAAATGGAGGATAAATCGTGCAGTGAAAGAGAGGCAACTGAAGGCAGCACTCACAGCATGCATGCTCTGCGAATTGGCTTCCGTGTAACAAACACTGGCTTATTTCGCCCTCAAACGCAGAGCACAGAACTAAATAGAGGATAATGGGCTCGTTGTGCGAAATCTTTTCTCTCTCAGGGGAGACGTTGGCGGTAAACTGAAATGGGGAGGGGAGAGAAAAAAAAAGTCCCATTCCAACCACGTTTTCTTATTTCCACATCATACAAAACAGATCAGTGTGTCTAAAGAGCAAACAGATTTAGAAATAAACATGTATGCAATGAAACTGATGTCACTGATTCGTCCATGATAGAGTCAAATATGCATAAATAATAAAAATAGGAAAATCACAAGAAAGAACTTGCTTTTGTGTTTCAAAGATACATTTTTCTGGGCCCACGCACTACAAAGTTCTTGTGAAAGTTTCCCCCAGGAGATCAGTTTTGTTCTCAGCGCCAAAACAAAGAGCGCAGAGAGAAATGTAACGCAGCTGCAGCTTGAGAAAAACTTTTAAAGTCGGGCATTTTCATCTAAAGTCAGGGCGCAAAACATTTCTAACAAAGCTTTTCTAATTTGACACAGAAAACCGAGATTGAAGGTGTTTTTGTTTTGTTTTTTTTCCACTGTGGTTTACGACGCAGCACAGAGAGACCTCAGTGATATCAGAAGTCAAAATCGTCCGCTCTGACAGACTCTCAGTTTGTTCACAATAGACTTTCATAAGATAACCCAAATGACAAGGTCAGAGAAGCCTGGCTGTGTTGGTTTAGGGGTTGTTTCGAGTGACTAAACTGAATAGAAGTATTGACTCCAGCGCGCTGGGAACAACGAATTGTCAAAACCGCAACTAGAGCGCATCATTGGTAGTGTTAGATGTGAGAACTGAATTTAAAAACAAAGTTGCATGACAACTTTAGGAAAGCCTGGTCTTCTTTGTGCTTTTCTAACATATATGGATATTTGTAGACCTAATATAACATTTATCAATACTGAAAAATGTAAGTAATGTTAATTAACAAGTAAGACTGAAAAAAAGACCTTTTAAACATTATGCAAAATGTGATTTAAAAAAAAGCTAAATTAAAAGGTGGGACACCCCCATGTGTATTCTCACTTTAAAAGGCTTAAAACTCCACACATGTGTTATCACATCAGGTTAACATGAAGAGAAAATTGCCAAATTTAAATCAGTAGCATTTTAGTCTGGCAAGGGTTTAAAGAGGTCTAAAACAACTCTTAATCACATGGCTGGAAATAGTCTAAAAGTGGAGGTCCTTCACATAAAAAAGCCAACATGCCCAGGTCTGGCTTTCTGATTGTACAGCCATTGCTGTACAATCAGAAAGTTACAGAAGTTTAACTTTCATTTAAAGGTGTGCAAGGAGGAACCCATTGCCCTCCAAGAAGGTCAGACTGAAGAAAAAACGTAGACAATGACCAGAACATCTGGAGTAATGTTCATTGAACAAAGGAGTCTTGAACTGAATTACTTGGAGAACAGAACAGATGAGATGTTCGGCATAAACTAAAGTCCAGCGTCTGAGGAAAAGAACCTCATATCAACAGTGAAGCATGCAGCTGGATGTTTCATGGTTTGGGGACGTTTGCCAGCTTAACCTTGTAGAAACCACCTATAATTATACTGTATCAGAGGGCGGTTGAGGAAACTGTGGCAAAATCTGTAAAAAGAAAAAAAAAAAGCACAAAAAAGTATTATAGCCCAAGCAGAACTGGATCCTGCATCATGACAAAGTGTTATGTATCAGGCAGGCAGTAGTCCTGAAACATGAACCGGACACGGTGTTGTGTTTTTTAAAAAGGTTTATTGACAAAACCCAAAGACCTGATGCTGGCAGGAAATCTCTACAGGAAGCAAGCTGAGGAGAGCTGGCTTAGGTAACAGAGCGGGTGGCAGAAGTTTGGTCTGAGTCCAGAAAACAGGCTTAGCTCATGCACGAGAGGTCAGGACAGAGAAAGGCAGATAGATCTAAAGGGCAAGGCTGGTAGGCATTGTAACGATCCAGGTCGAGGTCTAGACATCATAAGCTGGGCAGGGAAATCTAAAGAAACAAATAAAGAAAAACAGAGGAAGAACTAGTGACAAGGCCATCACGAAAAGGAACGGCAGACATCTACTAACAAAATGCTTTCAACAATCTGGTGCTGACCCGTTGTCTGTGGTGAGTTTATGAAGAGCAGGAAACAGGTTTGTGGTCTGAACTTGGTTGCAGAGCAGCGGAGAGACAGGCCTGCAGGTGCAGCGAGGCGGCAGGATGAAGACTGCAGACAGGCCAGATCACAACACAATGATCCAAAGCATACCACTAAATCCACAAAGTTTCAAAAAGGTCAGTCCGGTGACATAAATCCCATTGAGATGCTGCACGGTGGCTTGAGACAAGCTCTACACATGATAAACCTTTTAAACAGTGAGTGAGGAGTGAGACAAACTTACCTTAGACCAGTGTCAGAGAGCCGTAGGTGTCTCACTGAAGTTATTTCAGCCAATGATGACACTCTTTTGGGGTAAGTTGACGTAACTTTTTCTTCAGCAAGAAAACACACTTTGTTGATCTTTGTTCAGTTAATGAAACAAGTTTAATTCTTGTTTCCTAGGTTCATCTACATCCCTTTTTAGAGATGAAGAAAACAAGTTGAGAGATCAATATGAGAGCATTTCTTTTCAAAACATTAAATATCTAATGGGATTTTCCCATTTTCTTTCTCAGCGAACTATGACATACAAAGAAGAAACCTGGATCCAAATATAATTTAGGAAGAACATATCCAAGTGACCAAAGCGCAGGAGTGGAAAATGTGTTTGGATAATAAAGTCCAGCAGCTGCCGCTTGAGAGAGTTTTTCCCCTTTGCAGAAAAAGGAATTAAGACTTGGCTCTCCTTGAGCTCTGACCTTAATCCAACAGACCTCCGAAAATATCTGATGAAATTAAAGCTTTACTGAGTGAAACATGAAAGAAACTTTCCACACAGCTGACATGAAAACGTGTTATTCTATAACCGGGCCTGTGATGCTGTAATGTGGGGAGGCAGATTTCACCACATCAGCAGAGAGAGAGGTTTGGTGGTTTGATTGCTTTTATAAAGACTAAAGGTCAAGAAAAGCTGAGGCGAGAAAATTACTGAATTGGAGAGAAAAAGACATGAAGCCTTCAGAGAAAGATGCTTAAAAGCTACTGAGAAGAGCCTGATTGAGCTCTGGAAAGATCCACTAAGGTTTGGTGGTGAAGGTAAGATGAGATCCACCCAGAATGTAGAGCGCTTGAACGGAGGATTGAAGAAAGGTTTTGTTAGCAATCAAGTGATGGAGCAGAAAAAGCTAAGCCAGTATATGAGGAAGGATGTGAAGCACAGAAAGTAGAAAGCTGGCTTGTGTATCTTGATTTTTACAGATTTCCTGGAGATTACTGGAGAAATTCTGCATTAAAAGACCAAGGTCCCCTGTTTCACTCATATCTGTCGTATCCTCATTACATCGGCTTGGAGGTTTTGGTTTCCAGACCAAACATTGTGTGTTTAAAAAGCTCAGCTGCACTGTGCCTTAGCAGAAAATAATGAGAAGTTAAAAAGAGGAGCTGAGATGTGTTTAAGGGGTTTTTATCTGGACTAAAATGCAGACAGGGGCTTGAAAACAACGTTGTGAGTGAAGTGATTTAATGAATGAAACAACTGTACTTATAGTTGGAAATGAAGGAAGCCAAGACACAGAGCATGGGCTGAGAATCCAGAGATGACACGGAGGCATAGACATGGAGCAGATCAAACCAAGCAGAGTAACAGAAGAGACCAGCGAGGGAAAGAGAGAACCAGGTAGTTTAAATACAGGGGAGACGTGAGGAGAGAAGCTAGGCCAGCAGGTGAGATAAATCAGATGTGAAATGAGCAACGGCTGAGAATAATAAGAGCAGAGAGCTGAGGGAGACTAATAAACAGGGGCAGACAGTGAGCAAATCTGACAGAATATAATACAATGTGAACAAGAAAGAAATCTAATCAACAACGAATGAACTGAGATTGTAACTCAGTTCTAAGACTACAGAAATTCAAAAGACAATCACCTGTGTGATGTGTTCTGATATTCCAGGTATTTTTCTGTCTAGTGATCTAAAAAAAATCAATAGGAGCTCAAAACACAATAAACAGGATAAGCACAACAGACTAGCCAGAAAAAGATGATTAAAATACTTTTTGTTCATACGGTCTGTTGTGTTCAGATAATTTTTGCTAACTGCGTAAATTATAATTTGTGACTTTCTGAGCTGCACTGGTATCTATGAATGTCACAATGTGTGACCTTTGTGTTTTGCACATACTGTGAGTGTGAAGTTGCAAGTCTCTTTGCAGGTTGCTGATTCACGTACCCAAAAGTGTGGTTACATGTTCTAGGTTGGTTGTCTGCTGAGGTTTCCAAGATGAAGCGCATCTCAGCTTCCTGGTAGGTCAACCCTGCTGCTCTCATCACTGAAGACGCTCGATTATTCACATCCTGTTCTACAGAAACATAATCTGACTGTGATTTTACACGAGCATTTTGCTTCCTTCCTTTGATTTGGATTTATTTGTTCCTTTGGTTTGAAAAAATGGTTGCAGCAAATTGGTTGCCTGGTTTAAGTTTTTTAAGGTGACCAATCTGTGTTTTTTAACTGTGGCTTGTGATTGGCTGACAGCGGTTGGTCCGTGTGTGTGCAAGCATCTGATGGTGGCCCCATGAATCTTAGTTAAAATAGTGTTCTGTTTTTTTTTAGTTATTGTTTTGAAGCTTTTTAAAGATTTATGTACCTTTACACTGACATTGATATTTTAAATTACCCTTTCCCCCCTTTTGTTAAAAAGAGCCTCATTGTGGCACAGCGTGACCCATGTACGGAGGACTCAGTCCTTGATGTGGCCCTCCTGGGTTCAAGTCTCTGGGCCTTTGCCTCATGTCTCCGTCCTTTCTTTCAACCCCATTTCCTGTCAGCCTACTGTCAAATATAGGCCGCTAGTGCAACAACCAGAAAACAAACGTGTCAATAAATCCCTTTCAAATTACTGCATCCCTTTTCCCTGGTAGGGACAAGGTAATTAGAATGAGCCAAGCTAACAGAGTTGGAACATATAGAGGACAATGAAGCCTTCTTCATTTGCTTCCTTCAATTAGGAATTGAAACTTGACAGAACAATGAAAAATCAAAACAGATGAGAAAGAGTTCAGTTTGTAGTTGTGCTGTCATGGAGTGTGGGCTGGATGAAGGACCACAGGGCAGCCTGGAATGTGGGATGATGACCATTATCAGGGTCTTGATTACAACAGAAACATAAGGTGAACAAAACTAGGAGCACGGGCAGATCATCGGGCATGAAAATGGGCAGTAACTGGTGGTAAAAAAATGGTCCGTTTAACAGGATCCAGGACAGAACGAAGGAAGAATAAGCAATGACAAACCAAGAGCTTGAGTGACAAGGGGAGAATGACATTGAATGCAGGTGAGTTAATCAGGAAATCATGTGAAGCAGCTGGGGCAGAAGGAGCCCTGGGAGACAGACGAAGGGAGTCTATTTAACACGAAACGACTTGAGCTGACACAAAAAGAAATGATCAACCAAGGAGAAAAGATAACCCCAGATGTAACAGCAATACTGCTAAATGTACAAAGAACAAGAGTAAACGAATAAACTGAACACCAACTGAAATGGCGAGACCTAAATGAGCAAAACTCAACAACAAGGAAATACTGCAAACACAATCACAAAAGAAAAGTCTAACACCCTAACACCTGGAGTGTGTGACATATGGGTGCTGATGCTGCAACTATCATATTTGCAGTCCTGTCCAGAGCATGCAGAGACTGTAGGCACTGCAAAAACAAACTTAAAAATAAGTAAAATGTTAATTTGTGTTTTTGTCTTTGTTCTGAGCAGGTAAATTATATTATCTGCCAATGGAATGAGTTTGTTGACCCATAAAATAAGACAATTAGACACCCTGCACTTGAAATAAGACAATAGAGATGAGTTGCTCCTATTTTAAGTGCAAAAATCTTATTCCATTGGCAGACCATCTTATTTACCTGCTCAAAACGAGGACAGATACACTCCTTTTAAGAAATTTTTACTTATTATTAGTTCTGTTTTTGCAGTGGGTGTCCTACCATTTAAAAAAAAAAAACAACAACAGGAAATTAAATCTGAAACCATGTGAACTAGGTCTGATAAAGAAAACAAGCCAGTTTTTTGTCCGTTTCATAAAAAGGGAAATAACCTGATCTAATACAGAGCACTATAGGGAAATGCACAAGCCTATTTGTGTGTACAGGGGGAGAAACACAACAAGACTAACTAAGCGGCTGTTGTTGTAATTTTCAGCTCCAATGGATTTGTTTTTCAGGTCCGTATAGTTAGTTCCTTCCCGGTGGCCTCTGGAACATATCAGTCATCCGTGATGGGAATACCAGTGATGTCTCTCCAATATCAGACACTCAGCAATGTGACACATTCATCGATTATGCACATATGCGCACACACAATCACACTTTCTCACTGGAATATTTGCCATTGATCTTAAAACTGAAATAACAGGATCGATGACTGTAGCTGATGAACAGCCTGTTTGACCTTTCAGCTAAAACACACTTGCCTCCCACTCAGCAGGAAGCATTCTGGCTTCATCTGAAATTACATAAGCCTCTTTTCCTGCTTGTTTTTTATATCTCATCTTTTGCGTGAGTTTTCAAAATGCTGCGTACATTTTAACAGTTTTATTTAGTACTTTATTTGAAAGGTAAAGGGATCCAGTTCTTGGTTAATGCTGACTTCTTCTTTAACCTTCCAAGGACATTCCCTCAGAGAGAGCAATTTAAGGTTGTCCTTTAAAATAAAGTAGTCTTGAAAGGGCATGTGTGGTAGTTTTTACTAATTGGTATTCATTTTATCTGAAATTAACTGTAAAAGAGTAGGTTCAGTGAAATCTGAGAGCAGCGTTGGAGACTGCAAACCAGCAGCCTACCCAGGGATATGTGGCAAGCTCAGTTTACTAGTTAGTCACTACAACGATGAAAGACTACTAATGCAAACAGAGTAATCTGAAACATTAAAATCCTGGTAACATTAAGGGAGACATTGTAATTTCTGCTCCTGTTCTGTCCAGCATTATTACTATGATGTGCATGGGCATCACTACTTCCATTTTCTCCGAACAGCAGTGTCACTTGCTTTACGTTATGCTCATCAGCCGTGGCATATGAAGAGTGCGGCGGCTCTGAATTACAGCTGGATTGTTCATTTCATCATGGGATAATTCAGCTCTCTGTTGTTTCCCAGAATCTTCCCCTTTCAGATGTGCAACCCTGTTGGACTGCTTGAACATCTGCCGACTGTTCCTGCAAAAGCAAACCATTGTGCAAAACTCACCTCTGCTGTCAATGCTGGAAAACTTCACAAAGCCCTGTTAAATCAAGAATATAATTTAAAATTCTCCTTTTCACATGTAGAGCCCTTAATAATCAAGCTCCATCATATACCAGAGCTCTGATTACCCCGTATGTTCCTAACAGAGCACTTCGCTCTCAGACTGCAGGTCTGCTGGTGGTTCCTAGAGTCTCTAAAAGTAGAATGGGAGGCAGATCCTTTAGCTATCAGGCTCCTCTCCTGTGGAACCAACTCCCAGTTTTGGTCCGTGAGGCAGACACCCTGTCTACTTTTAAGACTAATCTTAAAACTTTCCTTTTTGACAAAGCTTATAGTTAGAGTGGCTCATGTTACCCTGAGCTACCTTTATAGTTTTACTGCTATAGGCTTAGGCTGCTGGAGGACATCAGTGCCTATTTTTCTAACTATGCTGAGTTCTTCTACTCTTTTTGTTCTCTGTAAAAAAATACATTTCATAGTAGGTACACCTGGTCTGGCGTTCTGTTAGCTGTGACATCATCCAGAGAATACAGATCATCCGCTTTTACCATCTAATGTAGAACAGATTACTAGATCAATGTGTGCTTCTGTGCTTTTTGTGTCTCAACTCTGTCTTCTCTAACCCCCAGCCATTGAGGCAGATGTCTGTTCACACTGAGCCTGGTTCTGCTGGAGGTTTTCCTCCCTGTTAAAGGGGAGTTTTCCTCTCCACTGTCGCTTCATGCATGTTCAGTATGAGGGATTGCTGCAAAGTCATGGACAATGCAGACTGCTGTGGCTCTACGCTCTTTCATGAGGAGTGAATGCTGCTTGTCAAGACTCAATGCCATCTGCTGGGTTTCCTTAGATAGGAAAATGTTTGACCAATCTGTCTGTATAATCTGATTCACTTGGACTTTGTAAAGTGCCTTGAGATGACACGTGTTGTGAATTGGCGCTATATAAATAAAATTGAAAATTTAAATTGAGGAGCCTCCACCCCACCTGCTGTACCAGGTGTTCTCTGCATGTACGCCCACACCAACAAATAAACCTGGACTCTACAGTAAACCTGTAAACCGCTAGAACTCATCTGCCCTCTGAATATACAGAACCTGCCTGCCTCTTCAACAACCATTCCCAGTCTGCTTCATGCAAGAATCAAAGGATCAATATTTATTTAAAAATAAAAAACATTTGAAATGTCTTTTAGGTGTTTTTCTTTAGATCTGTGCACCAGATTCTACCTAAACAAAAGCTACAAACATTACCAAAACCTGAATGTTGCCTCTATGGTCAGGATGCTCATTCCCTCCAACGCTATTTGAAGTTGCTGTGCCCTTTTTCCTCAGCTCTGGGCTGTTCCTTCCTTCATATCCAAGTTTCCAAACGTTACACTTTCTGGGGGCAAAAAAGGTTTCAAACAAAGAGACTGTTTTTCATGGCTGTTGGAGAAATGCCTGCTTTTGCCCGGTTTGCCTACATGAAGCTCACCCACGTTTCCTGCATAGATGATCTTTGTAGCAGAAGTGCTCAACTCATCCTGCCTCTGTGACGCCAGTGAGTGGGCACACATTAATTCGCCCCCCACCCTCCCTTTAAATCACAAAAACAATAGCTAGCGACAGGTTTCCAGATACTGAAGTGGCAGGCTGTGCATCTATTACTGCAAAGTCTGCATATTCGGCTTTCACATCTGAAAAGACTCCTTCATGCTTCAGGAAAATGTGTTTTAAAATAAATTAACTGCTTTGATTTATTTGTGTAATACTTTTAGTAATTTTAGTGTTTCTTAATATATGTGACATATATAAATGCAATGGCTTGTTTGCACCTTGCACGTTCTCATCTTGGACACCATTGTAAAAGAGACTAATAATCTCTAATCTAATGAATAAAAATAAAAATCTATAGGCTATATTTGTCCATTAAAGTTGAACATCTGTAATGGTTTCCCTTTCCATCTGATAACGAGGAAAAGCAGGACTGCAGTTTAACGTCGTGCTCACCTCAGTAGGGGCCCCTTAGGGATTTGTGATGCTTTACGCACAAAACCCCAAGAAAGGCTATGAACACAGATTCTGGCAGCAGATGTGTGGCACAACACCTTTTCATCAACCTGTGCTGTAAACGGACCTTTTTGTCAGGATATACCGGTAATGGAAACAAATACATGATGAAATAATCTAACTAGCAACAGCAAAACCACTTATTTCAGCACTCACTGTGGTCATTTTGGATGTCTCTCAGTTTCCCTTTTCCTTTTTATAGTTATTTGTTCAGTTCCTCACGAAATTAGGTTATTAGCATAACCTGATATTTATTTGAACCACATTCTTACTTAATTGTCTGTTTTTTAGTCTTTTGTATCGGTCTGTAGACATCATTTTGCATTTATTACGCAATTTGTCTTTCTCTGCATGGTAGATGTGCCTCTCTGTTCTCATCATGAAAAGTCTCTTCAAATAGAGGTCAGTTTTGGTTATGCAATGGGTTCGATAGTTATTTGACAAATTATTGGGTTTACTGTTCACCGGCTCAACACACATGCAAGCTGGTTTGCAAGAGGCAAGAAATGATAGCAAAAATTAACACAACAGATGGTATAACAGTGTTTGGTAAATTAAAAGTAATTTAATCATCTTTTTGTGGCTAGTCTGCTGTGAATTGCTTATCCTGTTTATTATTTTTTTGCTGACTGCAGTCAATAATTCCTGAATTTAAAAACAGATTGTGGCTCTTTTGACTCAGACCGCATGTTGAGGGCAGCACACTTTGCAGGTAATGGGTTGAAGGTACTACATGTTGTTTTTTTTTTTTTTTAAATAAACTGAGAACAAGTTATTCAATTGAAGCAGGATTCACCGAGGGGGCACTACCCATCTATGAAACCGTATGATGGCTGCTGCTCTTAATAATTCAGCAGGCTCATTGAAAACTACCAAAGAAATAATCTGCATTATTTATTAGACTCACTGGATTTATCAGAGATATGTATAAATTATGAAAGTTTTCAAAGCTTTTGATTTAAAAATGGCATTCAGAGGAAGCACTTACCAAACTAAATGAGGTTTTACTGTCCATTTTACAGCCGCAAGAATGCTGCGCCAGAACAACGCGGAGGCTGCTAAATCAACCACACATTTAAACTCTCTGTTCAAGAGGCGGCTCAGTGTCGCCGCTGCAGCACGAGATAGTGTTACCAAAGACCTGCATCGTTCACATCCTCCAAAAAGATAATGATTATTTTATCGAGCTTCATTTGATCTCTCTGACTCTGCTGCCTGTCACATCGCATCAGGCACATCTGAAGCGGATATATATATATATATATATATATATATATATATATATATATATATATATATATATATATATATATATATATATATATATATATATATTTATTTATTTATTTATTATTTTTTTCTCAGCACTGCTAAAAAACACTTGGTTCCTCATGTAATCTGTGTGGGGTTGTGTGATTAATATTTTTGTCACTGTGTTGGCGGGGAGAAACATTCTACCAATAAGAATTAATATAGAGTTGTTATTAATAGACCTGAGAGTCAAGAACGACAAAGGTACATAAAAAAACTTGTATTAAACATCCTTCTTTTTAAAAACCAGTGTAAAAACTGAATGAGCTACAGACATTTGGCAAATGACGAGTATACACGAACGTTCCAAAGAGTATCGGGACACCAATGCTGATAGTTGAAATAAGTGGTTCCTACTCATAAAGCCGAAACTGTATGAATATGGTAATAAACCAAATATCTTGCGAGACTAGTGAACAAGAGGGTCGACTCTCAAACAATTTCGTCTATTAAGGATAAAAAGGGTCATATTAAACTTGATACAATGGACATTTGTAGGATTTTTGGGCAACTTTTATAGACATTTATATAGCAACGGAGAACCCCCCGAGGTGCAGGACCTGATTAGCTGATTTCTCTCTAAATTTACTTTACCTAAATTGACTGAGGAAAAAATACAGGGGCTAAACAAGTTATTTACAGAGCAGGATGTTCTGGAAGCCTTGCAAACCTTACAGTCCGGTAAGTCTCCTGGACCAGATGGCCTTAGCAGCGAATTTTATAAAGAGTTTAAATCTGAGCTTATGAATCCTTTCCTGGAGATGCTAAATGACTCATACAATAAAAACTCCTTAACTAGATCTCTCACAGAAGCTAATATTAGCCTCATACTCAAAAAAGGAAAACCAGCAGATGAATGTCCTTCATATCGACCCATTAGCCTTCTGAATGTTGATTTTAAATTATTATTATAAGACTCTAGCGAGGCGCCTCGAAAAAGTTTTACCCTGTGTTATTAATACGGATCAGACAGGGCTTATTATCGGCAGAAACTCCTGCAATAATATGAGAAGGCTGTTGAATGTAATCCAGTTGTCAACTCAGAGAAAGATGGCGGGTGTGTTGATAAGTCTGGATGCCGAGAAGGCCTTTGACAGAGCTGAGTGGCGTTATTTATTTTCCGTCGTAGGTAATTTTGGTGTAGGGGATGCTTTCAGTAAATGGGTTGGGTTGATATACCATAGACCAGTAGTTGCTGTTCGAATCAATGGACAGGTTTCACCCTATTTTCCGTTGGGCAGGGATACCCTCTGTCCCCACTGTTGTTTGCTCTTGCGATCGAGCCCCTTGCAGAAGCTGTAAGGGGCTGAGAACAAGTTGTGTCCAGTGTCCAGATATTACTGGAATATCTGTTGGCAAGAGATATCATAATATTGCCCTATACGCTGATGATATATTGCTTTTCTTAACTAATCCAACAGAATCTATACCATCTGTTCTGGAAGTAATAAACCAATTTAGTATATTTTCAGGGTACAAAATACATTTCTCTAAGTCTGAAATTATTCCACTTGACAACACCACTCGACCCAACCCTTGTCCTTTTAAGCGGTCACCCGCAGGCTTCACTTACCTGGGGATTTCCATCACCCCATCATTGGAAGCAATGCCCAAAGCCAACTTCTAACCTTTGTTTTGTCACAGATTTGTGACGACCTGGGGAGATGGACTGCTCTTCCACTGTCAATGATGGGCAGAATTGCATTACTAAAAAATGAATACTCTACCAAGGCTCCTTTAACAACATCCTATTTAGAACTAATCTGCAAGCCTGGCGAGCAATGAGAAAGGTAGAGGGTCACTCTAATACGCTGGCTCCCCTAACCCCATTGTATGATAACATAGACTTCATCCCGGCCCGACTGGATACGGGTTTTAAGATATGGGAGGAAAACGGGATTTTAACTCTAGGACAGTTATTTAACCAAGGAGCGATTACCACATTTGAACAGATGAGAAAGAAATATAATCTTCCTTCTAGTCACTTCTTCAGGTATCTCCAGATTCGCAGCTTTATTCAAGAACAGCGTGAATATGACTTTGACAGTGAGATTTCACGGTTGGAACGATTACTTATTGGCAGGGAAAAGAAAGCAATTCTCGGTCGGGGATATGCTGAGCTTAAGTCTGTTAATAACATGAGTTTTGATTATCTTCGAGACAAATGGAACACTGAGTTCAGTCTAACAATAAATTAACCAACATGGCTGGAAACATGGTGGCTAGCAGGAGCGATCTCCAAATGCAATAGAACCAAAGAGACCCAATTTATAATATTACATCGCTTACAGATTACACCACAGCTCAGACACAGGATGAACCCAAATCTCTCTGATAAATGCTCTAAATGTCATACAGCAGTTGGAAATTACAAACATTGTGTATGGACTTATATTCCTGTTGAGGAGTACTGGGGTAAAATTGTTGATTTCACTCGATATTTAATGTCCAGCTGGAGGCTGATCCTCAGGTTTTACTTCCTGGCCGACCTAGTCGTCATATTAAAGGGTCCCATCGAAGACGGTTGCTTGGTATCCTGGCATTTGCTGCCCGGAAAAACTTACTGCTTCGATGGATTGATAATGTGCCGCCCACAATTAAGGGTTGGCATAAAGTGTTACCAATGGAATACTTAATTCACAGATCCAAATGTAGGATTGCTGATTTTTGTAAGATGTAAACGCCTTTCCTTAAGTACGTAGGTAAAAGACTTACGACCATTACACTGAAAGGGATGCCAGATGGCGAATAAGAAAATTGGCTAGTGAATGTTTTTGGATCTTGAGTGTCTCTCTTTGCTTTACGGATGTGTGCGTGCTCTGTCACTGTCAAGTGTTATCAGGACTGAGTGCCTTATGTCTATATGTATATGTATAAACGGGTAGTAAGAGATATTAGTTAACGTGGCCTTTTTGTTGTTGTGTTGTTTTGCTTGTTCTGTTTGTTGTCTGTCAACTTCTAAAAATTCAATAAAGATATGATAAAAAAAATAATAAGGGGTTCTAGACACCTCCACACGTCTATAAAAGCCAGCATCTAGACATTCAGAACAATCCTGCAAACATTTGTCATGACTTGGAGGTGTCTGTTTTTGGTTTTGATTTAGATTCTGGTAGTTTGTGGTAGTTTGGGAAAATGACTAATGGCCTAATGCAGAAAGAATACAATGTGTCATGTATGGTTAGTACTAATTTGAATATTCTTTCCTGATTAAAAATCCATTTGAGTTCAAGAAATGCATTACCCATTTTTACATTGGGGTATTTTCTTCTTTCAGAGTTTATTAAAAGATTAATCTGTTTTTGTATGTACTAAAACTACTTTGTGTCGGGCGTGTCAGCATGTCTGTCCAAGCTCACATCTTCCCTTCTTTACAGTCACCTATAACGCAGAGATCCAAGGTGTCCACTATACCAACATTTAGAACTGCACCCGACTGGCAATACTCATAGATTTATATTAAAGAGTCTCCACAGCACCTTCTTTGGGGAGTCGCTTTTTTTTATTGCAGAGGGGGAGAAAGTAAACGTGGATTTTGAAGAAGCCGTCAAACGGCAGCTCACTCATGTCACCGCTCATTCTGAACACGCCCAGGAGATCTAACCCAATTCACGGTGCAATTTGTCTCGCTGACATACCCCGTCATTTATGTCTCTTTCTTCCACTGCCACCATAAATATGCTCAGATGACCCAAAAAAAAGGAAGGATAGATGGCTTCTGTCTTTTCCTGCGTCCACAAGGACAGAGCAGAATCGGTGAGGATCAACAAGATTCAGCAGTGTTGGTTTGACACAGTTTGTTCCTGCCACATTCGCCTTACTTTAACACCTTCATTCACCCGAACAGACGGCTGGTGCAGCTCAAACTGAGCACTGCAAAGGCTGAGCTGGTATAAACCTGGATGTCGTTTCCCTGGGATGAAAGCTGATAATGAACCTCTCAAGAGAGGGTTTGAAAAATCTCCAGTTCATTAATTCTTCTGCTCAGTTTGCTGCTTAGTCTGAAAAAAAAAAGCTCTCCAAAGGTAATCTTAAATTTGCTGCTCTCTTCTGCCAATTTTAATGGAATTATACTAGTTAAACAGCTGATTGACCAGGTTTTCGTATACATTAAACACTGATGAAAAGAACAAAGTATTGAAAGGGAAAGGTGTTGGTAAGACAAAAAAAACAAAAAGATTCCAGAAATCAGGTTTGGATATATTTGCGTTTTTTTTTTTTTTTTGCTTAAAATAAATAAATAAATGGATATGCTGACAGAAAATGCAAAAGCTACATCACTTCTGAGGGGATCTGTTTTCCTACAATCTAAAAGAAAATAAACACCTAACAAAAAAAACTTATAGACATATGAAATCTCTGCGTGACCTCAAGGTAGAAACACACACTGCATCTAATATAAAATCGTTTATGAGACCAAAGACTTTTTCCTCAACGTATGCCAATTATCTGATTCTGTTCTACATCAATTAATGAGGCTCGTGTGAATGAAAAGGAGCGCTGCTGGTATTTTTAGTCACCATTTCAGGATTCACAAAGCCAAACACGGTTTCGAAATTCAGGTCATCATCTGGAGAAGCGTGTCTTCTGTGCTAATGTCTGCATACTGAGGCAGAAAGGTGATATGTATAACCTCATTTTATATTCCATGTCTAAATCCTAAGATTTTTTTTCTGCAGATGCAGTGCCTTTCAAAAGTATTCATATCCATTAAACTACATTTTATCAGGTTACAACAACAAGCTTCAATGTTTTCTATTTGAATTCTAAGTGACAGAGCAGCATTTCCTGTTAGCATCTGAGGTCTGCAACTCTGCAGCGTCTACGGAGTCACCATTGGCATCTTGGTGATTGATGCTCTCTCCTTGCACGCCGTATCGGGTTAAGCGAATGGCCACGTCTTGGTAGATGTGCAGTTGTGCCATATAGTTTGTAGTTTCAGATGACAGACTGTACAGCGCTCCGTGAGTTGGTTAAAGCTTGGGATATTGTGCTCTAACACCACATTAAACATCTCTGAAACTGACCTGTCTGCTGGGTTCCTCGGTCTTTGTGATGCTGTTCGTTCTCTAATGTTCCCGAACAAACCTCTGAGGCCTTTACTGAATAGTTGCATTTAGACTGGGAATTATATTTAGGATCAGATCAGAGGAAAGGGGCAGAGTACAGAGGCACTGTACACTTATCAGCTGTTTAATTGTATCTAGTTTTGAAAACCAAATACCATTTTCCTTCTACTTCTGAAAAACAGTCCACTTTGTGTTGGTGTATCACATAAAACTCCAATACAGAACATGAAAGTTTGTGGCTATAAAGAGAAAAGGTTCAATGCGGTATGTAAACTTTAGCAAGGAGCTGTATACCTTATAAGTAAAACATATCATTTGCAAAATAGGCAGAATGGCAATTCCTTCAAAACTGAAAAATACTGCAGATTAAACAATTTATATAATCCTGCTCGTCAGAAACATAACAGTGACCCGTTAGTGCAGATATGGAGCTAATTTGCTGCACATTTCAGGAATCTTTGCAAGTAAATTCTGGTTTTAAAGGAAGAAGTATATAAATACATATATAAATCACAACTAGGTGGTTTTTAAAGTGATGAGCGATAACTATATTCTAAACACCAGCTAGCTAATGCTGTGGCCTTATTACCAGCAGGAGATGAGCTCTGTTTAGTGGCAGACTTGTAATGAATGCACATCCTAAACAGCTTTAGAGAAAGCTCTGGGGAGAAAATAATAAAAAAAAAAATCGGCATTATATAAAGGCAACTGCGCAGTGGAGTGCACTGTAAAATTTAGCCCTCAAAGCTCCTATCTGCGTATGAATAGTTTGCAAGATTTAGTCATTTGCATTTGAATGAATGGAGATGGTGATCTTAAATAAACATAGATGCTTACTCAGCCATAATGGATGTCTAATTATAAAAAAAAAGGGTGCACTCACTATGTTAGCACTAAACTCTGCTCACTAAAGTTTGCGTTCGTCAATGTTCAACTCTGCGGTGCAAATCTGCTGAGGCTTTGTCTAAAATGGTTTTGCCGTGCTTTTTAGATTACTTGATTTGACTCATGACTCATGCTTCATATGAGTTGCCTATCAGAGGAATCTGTCCTGCCCGAGAGTTGTGCAGCTAAATGCAAATCAAAGAAACCACGAGGCAGAGCAAATATGTAAACGAGCGCCAGAGAGGGGGGTGAGAAGGCGATTTGTTCATAACGAAGCAAATAACGCTTCATGCAAGCCAGCAGTAGCGAAGAAAGGAGTAAAGAGGAGGGCAGCAAAAGACACGTGATGGAAAAGCCTCCCATGAATCACAGAGGACTCGGATTTTTGTTGTTTTCCTGTGCTGCAGAATGCAGCAACTCAGACCTAGATTTTAATACTCAAAATAGACAACCCCATTCAATAGAGCCCTACTTATAAACAAACAAACAGATCCTAAGTGCCTAAATAAAAGACCATTTCTTCTCTCTTTTTTCTTCTGCCTTCTTGGGTTCAGTCGCAGCGGAAGAAATCTTTCAGATGAGAAATGAAACGTCTTCACGAAACTAGAGAAGCCTGGATGCTTTTTATTCAAGCGAGTGCTTCAGCAGCATTCGCTCGAAGAATTTCACGACCGCAGGCGTCAGGGCGACAAGCCTGTAGAATAATTACCACAAAGAAACGCTGCATATATAGACGTCACAGAGCGCATTAAATGATCACAACAGGACAGTTGGTATAACACTGAACAGGTAAGGCTTGAAAGTCTGTTTCTGAATCGATGAAGCTCGGGACCTCTGGAGCTTATTCATTTACTGGATGATTGATATCTGCCCCAAGTAAATAAAACAGAGTGGCTCCTGAGCTGCAGTCATATAGAAGTTAGAAAATCCCAGTAAATAAATGTTGGCATATTAATGTTGAATCTTATTTCTATTAGTCTTTGGAAAAGAAAAGGATTATTATACTGCAGGTGAACACACTGAACACACTCTCCTTTGATGGTGAGCTGGCCAGGTCCTGCAGCAGCAAAAACATCCACAACTTCCACGTCAGTGATTTATCGTTGATTTGAATATTTTTTCAGGAATTTTTTTCCCTGTGTTTGGTACGTAAAATATGCCCGTCTGTTTTGGTCCATAAAAGATTCAGTTTGAAACTAAGAACAATAATCCAAAAGCTACATCTGGATCTGTCTAGACCTTTGTGAATAAGGACATTCAACGGTGCGACGCTTCGTTGTTGCACAACTCCTCCTGAAGTCAAATTTGTGTCGTCTCTTTCTGGATCTCACATCAAACGGAAGCAACATCCTGCTGGAAGTCTTGTGCTGAGGCTTCTGGGTTTTTTGGAAACTGATTTTAGCACCTTACAGTCTGCGCTCAGGGTGAACTTGCTTCCAATGGCCGGGCCTCTTTTTGCCAAAAGCGATTTTATGAGCGTACGGGTTGGATGCTGTCTTGTGGAAACATTTTAAATCTTTGAATGACTCTGTTGTAACGAGTCCGTCCTCCATGAGCTCTAAGTGTCACCAGTCCCGTTTTCTTTTCTCCATTTAATTCTTGTATGTTGAAAAGTATTTCCGACGCAAAAAGGCTTCAAAGGTCAAGAGTGATTTCCCCCCTGAAACTATTAGGCGTTTTAATGCAAAGAAATGAAGAGTCATCTGAAGAAGTCCTTTAGTTTTTTTTTTATGAAGCCTTGAAATTTCTATTGCATAGCCTCATTTCTGCTTTTTGCCACGGCGTAGATTGATGACCGCAGCACCCGGAGGAATTGTTGTGAGCCTCCGCAGGAATTACTCCACTACTGGAAGAAAAAAAAAACTAAGCTCAATTGCTAATTTAACCCCCTGGCTTGCAGAGATAAATAGCTTCATACCACACAACATGATTTAGATAGCGACCCATCTCCCCTTTCATTGCCCATCCAGACTCACAGCCACCTCCCTCTCCTAGGTCTGGTCATTAATTTACTTCCCCTTGGGCTCCACTGTCTATAGCTATTGATCGCACAGCCCCCCCCAGTGCTAATTTAATGCCCGTGATACGTTCTGTCATGGAGGAAGCAGGAAGGGAGTATTGATTAATGTACAGTTCTGCAGAGGGCACTACAGCAGCACTTTATGACAAGGGAGTAATTAACTTCCTTTTTAGAGCTCAGCTCCGATCTCCTGTGGTTGAAGTGTTTTTTTTTTTCCTCCAGCTTTTTGTGTTAACCACACAAAGAGATCATGATCTCAGGGTCAACCTTCTCACAGTGCGTGCCAATGAAAAGTCAGCATGATTAAGCGTCCTCTGCACATAGTCCAATCCTGCGTCTTCAGAATATGTTCAGACAGCATGGTTTATTATCAGCTAATGCATTTTATTATTTTCATTTGAAGCCTTTTCAGCACTCTATATGCAGAGCAGCAAAGTTGGTCATGATGAGGAATGAAAACGGGAACAATGTAAAGGTTTCTAACGCTGTTGAGCTGAAGTGTTTTGATGAAATAAGATAAACAATCCTTTAAATATCAAATGGTTGGTTTGGCGCATCTGGGCAGAGGCGTACCATCTCTGTGAAAATAAAGTACAGCAGCTGAAACAGATTTTAATGCGTAATTCTGTTCAAGTATGAAGGCCGTTGGTGTAAAAAAAAAAAAAATATTATGGTAATTTTATCTATGTTGCCATGCTGCCACCCAGTGGCGACGGTAAAGAAGGCACCAACAAGAGGAAATATGTCAATGTCAAAAGATACCATAACTGGGACTTAGAAGACAGGAAAACGAAACAGTCAATTGTTAGACCCAGATGTAAATAATTAAATCAACTTTGCATTTGGCTGTATAGGAGACTGGCATAATTTTGTGTTTGTGACAATGCATGCCTTTACAGGCATAGTTTTATGGATATCATTTTATTGTGATAGAAATCCTAATTGCAAAGGGGGAAATTAAACAGCCCGGTATTGTATTTATGTTCACTGTATATGTATCTGTATCTGTTTTCCTTTTTCTGATGCATTTCCAGTCTCATTAACTTCCTGTCTCTTTGTAAAGCCTGACAACAAACAGTTGATTAAAAGGGACAATCTTTTTATTTTTAAGGGCAAGATTTTATAGCAAAGAAAGATGACCATATATTCTGTTTTTGTTGCTGAGAATAATAAAACAAAGATAATTCTAGCAATACAGCGTATAAAAACATAGACCTGAAAAAGGTCTCTTTACAAAGATCAGGTTACTTCTTTCATTTCATGAAAATGTTAGATGTGTATTGTTTTTGTAATTTTTCTGGCCCACAAGTACTTTCAACTTGACAGCGTGGACAGATGGTTACACCTGCATAGATCATTATGGCTATTACCATTATACCAACACAAGAATGCTTTTGCTATACTGCTAAAAGGCATTTGGTGTGATATTTACTGTAAATAACTTAACATGTAAAATAATCCGAGTACATAACTCTGACAGTTACCAAATTAGTCTTCAACTATGAACTATAGTCCAAATTTCTCTGGTTCAGTTTTGACATTCTTTTGATTTCGAACTAAGTCAGGTTTTATCTGCAAACATCTGTGATACATTTCACTTTAATTCTTTAAAAAAATAATTTTAGTATTACCTGAAACATCCTCTCCCAAACGGGCTGCAGAGTGAAACAGCTGTTCACAGTGCTACCTTGCATTGTTAAACTGCAGCTTATATTCATGACAGGGTGAAATAATTAAGCTGTTCAACGTGTCACTACTCGATTAATTAAACACGAACTATGACAAATTAGAAAAAAAACTAATGAGAGAGATGTGAGAAGGAAAAAAATTACGACACGGACATCTTTCTTTACAAAAAAAGACTTTATATGCAAAAGTATGAAAACAAAACTATTGCAATATTTTTAACATCGAGTATCAAAAGCAGCATAATTGAGAAACTTGTTCCATTTAATTATTTAATCATGCTCACACATGCATTTCTCAAATAATATGTTCACCGTGTTTTGGTATAACAGGTAGGAAGTTCGTTTTTCTCTAATAATCAAACAACAGAAAAAGCAAAGGATGAAAATCAGAACTTCCTAAACAACTTTAGATTATAGTCTCATTCCTGTCCCTCACATTTATTTTTCCTAAGGATTGAAAATTAAAGTTTCATTGCTGACTGAAGTCTTTCCATTCAGTTTTGACTTTTCCCCTTACAGAGTAAATCATTCATATATTCTCTAAGATTGTAGGACAATCTCAAAGCGCGAGTTATAATAAATTACATTTCAACAAGAGGGAATCCGGTAGCTTTCATCTCTCTTAACATGTTCTGATGTTAAAAATGTTCATTAACCGCGATCTTAAAAATCCCTACTATGGTTGAAACCAGATTATACTGCCTCAGAGAGGAATAAAGCAACTTCTATTTAGAGTTCAGCACCCGTTGAAGACCAGGCAAATCCTTCACCAGCAGACATCGGTTTACCATTAATGTGGACCTTTGATCATCTACTCACCACTAAATGTGAAGGTGATTCATAAGAAGGGATTTTTATAGAATAGATTTTTAAGAATATTCATGAGCGACAGAAATAAAACCTAAAGTCTTCAACATATGAGCTCAGACATATTGTAAACATTTGATTGAGTTTTGCATGAAAAATTTCCTAACATTTCGATACATGTTGGCAGCTAAACGTAAGCTGTAGCCAGCAACATTTCAGAAACTTCTAGGAACCTTTAACTCAACTTTTTGATTGCTGTTTGGTAAAAGACTTGATAAATAAACCGGACTTGTTACATTAAATATTTAAAATGTTCTACTTTTCAGGTGAAATGTGATCATTTTAATTGCATCATCGTAAATGGATCATGGCTTATGACGAAACAAACTGTCTACATTTATGTTCAGATACGATACAGTTTGTTGAACAAGTTCCTATTAATTCCTATTAATTTCAGTGATTCTCTTGGAAATTTTCCAGTTGAGAATATTTCCAAAAATTCTGAGAAGTTTGCCGAAATGTACAGAAATATCAGTAACTTTGGCCACAAATGCAGTAACTGCTTACTGTAACCTGCGATAGACTGGCAACCTGTCCAGGGTGTACCCCGCCTCTCGCCCATTGATAGCTGAAGATAGGACACCAGCAACCCCTCACGACCCCATGAGGGATAAGCGTGCATAGATAATGGATGGGTGGATGCTTACTGTAACTGCTTTCTGCAGCGCCATCATCTGTAATCTCAATCTTACACAAAAGACAAATTTAAATGACGTACTTGTTTAGTCGTCAATTGGGAATTCAGAAATTCTGACTTCCAAGAACACGGTGAGACAGATGTTGATCAAAAACACCAAATATAGAAAAGTAGCAACTATCTGTGTGGTGTCCGGTCAGACGGCAAGCAAAACGGCAAGTGTTTGTCCCTAAAGTGCATTCAAAACTCACAGCAATGTGATGATCACACTTCTGATGTGTGTAAAAGCAACCCTAAAAACTCTGTAAAGAGTTTTTTTCCTCTGTTCCACCTACTGACAGAAACGCTCCTGTGAGCCACAGCTTCTCTGAAGGAGTGAGCCTCGCGGCATCAGAAAGCACAATTTAGCCACAGGACAAACAGGATAATTAAGTCTCACTGGACAAAGGTTCAGCTGAGCATGATGGAAACATTTACCCGCCTTCACCTTAATTATTAATTTATAAACATTTAATTAATTCCTTCATTTTTTTTCTCTTTTTGGCTAATTTAATAAAGTAGGAAGTAAATTATCTGTTGCAAATTATGCTCGCTTTTTTTATGGGCTGACCATTTACGCCTATTTTTTCAAATCTCTGTACTTCCAGCATCATAAAAGTAACTCCTTGATTGATAGAATAAAAACATAGTGCTGTAGAAACAGCAGAACGTGAGTTAAAGGGGGATGAAGGCAGGAAAAGGCAACGCTTTGCTGCCGCCCTCGTTGTAGAGGAGCTCGACCCCTTAGAGTCACGGATGTGTCACTATGACCCTGAAGCAGCCATTATCTATTAGATTTACAGAAGCATTAGTTGCCATTCCCTTAGAGTAATTAAGCTATGAAGCACATTAATCAAGATCACCCTGAGAAAATCATCCCTGCAGTAAGAAAGTGTAAAGAATAACCTGTTAAATTTACTTTTTACATTGCAATAAGACCCTAAACACAATATTTCCTTCTTATGCATCTTACAGATGATAGATAAAACCATAGATTTAAAAACTTGACAAAAAAAAAAAAACTACAAAAAAAATTGACCATTTGTCTGAAGTTACATCTTTTGTAAATATGTTACCGTCTAAAAACAGATAAATACTAATATATCAGAGCATCCCACTGCAGGACTAATCGTCTCACAGACAGAGCTGGTTTTGGCTCTCTGGTTACACTGATGAACTTAACAGCTTTTCTAACACTGGCTTGTCTAGATTTAGCTTTTCTAGCTGAGGATCCAGGGCATCCAGGTCTAATGTAGGAGTCACCGCTTTTTGAATTCTCTGAGGGTTAAAAAAAAAAGTGGAGAAAGAAGAAATCCTTTTTACTTTGAACAGTCACCATGTTTAAAAGCCAATAATAATCACATCTATTCTCAAAGTCATTCCCCCATAAACAACATTTTTCCCAATAAAATCCGATCAGATCAGCAACTGTCTTATCTCAACTAGAAAATGAAAACGCAAGCAAGAAAGCTGGTTCAAAATATATTGTACTGGCTCACCTGCAGAAGTGATCCTTTGCTAGTGTAGAGCTCATGAACAGCACAAAGTGGGATCCATATTATGGAGACCAGAGTGATGACCCACCCCACAAACTCAGCCCACGTTGGGTACATGTACTCTCCATAGCGAGGAGGCGTGTACTGAACAATGCTGGAGCCCAGGACGCACTGTGAAGAGAACCAGACCAGCCCTGAACACTGAATTTATCTGGATTTGTATCCAAAAATCAGGACTCACCACAATCAGCAGGGGACAGGTGAGCAGCCAGCAGATGCGGAAGTAAATGCTCGGGGACTCGCCTCGCATCCTCTTGACCATCCGGGAGAGACGCGACACTCCTGACAGACAGAATTTAAGAGATGAAGCATTAGGACACTCACCCTGTGTTAGGTAGATCATTCAATAAGTCTGCAAGTTGTTATGTGGAAAACACTGGACTCCAAAAAAAAGAGCAAATGTGATTGAATAAAAGTGCTTCAAATGTCAGGTTACCTTTAGCGTTGCCATCAAACTAAGACCTTTGCACTTTCTTTTCACCCCTACCTAAATCCTGAATGACTTTGCAACAAATGTCATTATTAAAAGGTTGACATTAATGTGAAACTTTACCAAAGATCCAGCATACAGACACTATTTCGAAGAACGCCAGGAAGATGAGGGAAACCACAGCAGTGCAGTGGTCCATCAGCTGGAACACATAAATACCGCCCTGCAAGAAACAGCAGAGAAGACATTAAATGGCAAAACGTTGTGGGCTACGCAATATCATCGGATGCACCTTCTTGAATTTGAATGTGTGCGTTTTTCACCTTAGTGACATGAGGAATCCCCAAAACAAGCCCCGCAACACACACAAGCAGAGTGAGCAGCTCCTCTCTCTTCACGTACTGCAGAACTTTGACTCCAAACTCATCCTTCAAGAAGGTCACGGCCACCTCCACGTTGCCAAACTGCGGAAAACACACTTTATTACCTTCAAACTCACAACAACACAATTACATCGTTAACCCTGTTGTCCTTAGAAAATATTGTCAGACTGAGAGCAACACGTGGCAGTATTAGGACGCAACAGTGGAACTGATGACTCATTGGTTGTGATACAATGAAAAAAAAACAAAAAGGTACAAAACGGGTAACATTTAATTAGATTTTATTTTCTAATTCATTAGATCCATCAAAACTAAGAACTTCCACCATTTTCAATCTCCAAATGCACCAACTAACAGCCTGTTTTTGATACATTATTTTCAGCTTTTAATCATAACCAGATAAAGATTTAAAACTTGAATTTGACGAATTTGACGCATGAATAGGGCTCATCTTGTAATTCCCCGTGTTTTCTCCCCGGATTCATTCAACTAAGCCCTCTATCAATAAGCTTGCACCTCATTTCTCCTCCTTTTTAAGTATTTCTCCCAACATGAGAAAATCAAAATGGAACAAAGTTAGAACTAGTAGTGAAACATCTAAGACAACCAGAAATTGGTATCAGGAAAAGCCTGATTGGTCCATCTGTGTATTTTCTGCCATATTTTAGTTCGCTGAAGTTTCAAAGTTAAAATGGTGAGTTTTTTTAAGCACTTTCTACACCTGGGTAGTACGACACGAAAGCTGGTGAAATATTTTCAATCCAGTTCTTACAAACACACGGCAGAAGACGGACTGGATCTTAAAGTCCCTGTTTTAGAAAAGCTCAGGTGCTTTCTAGGCCATGTTAATTATTCCATTACATTACCCATTCTCTTATACGTTAAAGAACAAACAAGGGTGGTAACAGGCAGCAGACTGAACCAAACATTACCCAGGAGACTCTGAGCGTGCGTAAATTAGAGAATAAGTGCAGCGTTGCCTGTAAGAAACTAATCAGAAAAATACTGTCTGTATGAATGGTTATAGTGAGCACAGCTTGCTGTGTAAAATGCTTTAAATTACAAAACAAGTTAAAAAATTAAGGTACTACATAAATCTAGCCTAGTTACCATTTGTGTGTGCTCTGAGTATGCATGTGAGGAAAATACTGGCTATGACGTTTTGTTTAATAGGGACAATATAGAACGTAACGTGAAAACAATTTTTGTACAAAAAAAAAAAAAAAAAAAAAAGAAACCAGATAAAATCATTTTACATTTACAACCAGATCAACCCTGAAAGTAGAAATACAAAAGGTGTTAAAGGTTCACTTAAACGAGACAGGCTGGACAGAGATTTTGAGGCTTAGATGTTAAAGGAGGTGTGGATGTTTACCTGGCTGTCGAGACCGAGACACAGCAGCATGAAGAAGAAGAGAGGAGCCCAGAGCTGAAAGCCAGGCATGGTGGAGAGGACTTCAGGGTACACAACAAACACCAAACCAGGACCTGAGACAAGAGACAAAGCATTCATGGGACTGACCAACATGACTTCAGCCTTCTATGAACTGAACCATGTTTTTACTTATCATGCCCTGATGACCATTTACCATCATGTCTAAAATTAGAAGGCAAATACCACTGTGCAATTAACAAAATACAAGGAACATAGTCTATGTTACAGCCAGTGGCCTTCGTTTGTGTTTTTTCTCTTTCTTCTCATGTTATTTAAATTTGTGTGCAGTTGCTGCCTCCTGCCAGCTGGCTCCGCTATGGGATTTTGATGCAGACCTTCTCCTGGGTCATGTTTTGTATTTCCTCCAGCATCACTTCCTGTAAAAGCTCTCCTCCCAATTGGATACTTACCTTGATTGTTCCACCAATCCTGAAAGAGTCCTCCTTATTTACAGATGGGACAGCTGTGTTTTGTTGAGCAGCTTGCCTCGTATACATGATGGGTCTCCCTTTTTGTTATGGCCTTTGAGCCAGGTTGGAACAAGTGGGGGCTCGTCCGGGAGCTGAACCCGGGACCTCTTGCACCCCAAGCAAGAATCACACCCCTATTGCTGTTTACAGAGTATTACAAGCATTTTTGTTTACTTATTTAACGGCACACATTTGGACTCCAGAGTATTTACTCATATTCTGTCATGTTACAACCACAAACCTATTTTTATTATGGGATGTAGCAACAAAAAACATCTTTAAATGCATTCACAGCTGCAGCTCTTGGGGTTTGTCTCTACAGGCTTTGCATATCTGAAGAGTGAAATCTTTACCCCTTGTTGTTAATGAATTACTCCAAGTTCTTACAGCTTGAATGGGAAGCATCTGTGCAACAGCAGTTTTCAAGTTATGCCACATATTCTCAGTTGTAATTAAGTCTGAACTTTCACAAGGTCTTTCTAACACATGCTTTTCTTCTTTTTATTTTTGCCTAAACCATCCCGTTGCTGCTCTGACTGTAGGGTTAGGATTGTTTTCCTGTTGGAAGGTGAACTTTCACCCCTGTTTCAAGTTGTTTGCAGCCTCTCTCTCAAGTTTTCTTCCAGGATTGCCCTGAAGTTAAGGTAATTCATCTATCTTACCGCCAACTCTGACCAGCTTCCCTCTCCCTGTAGAAAACAAAACCTCCACCCAGCAAGGATGCTGCTGCCACCATGTTTAACCATGTGGATGCTGTGTTCAGGGTGCAGAGTTAGTTTTATGCCCCACATGGTGGTTTGCATGTTGGTCAAAAAGTTACATATCAGTCTCTTCTGCTTCTGACAAGAGAACCTTCTTCCACAAATCAGGTGCCACCCCCCGCTGGCTTTCTTTCAATCCCAATTTTCTTCTTGACACCATTTCATAAAGGCCAGATTTGCTGAATGCCTGAAGGATTTTCCTGCAAACCGATTTTTCTCAGTTATGCATTAAAAATAGACATAATTCCTAAGCAGGAATTAGATATTTTCTTCTAATGACTTCAAGTTTTATGATTCTGATTGTATGAATAAAGAAAAGAAACTTGTGTGCCAGGCAGCTGCTTCGAACCCAGAAGGGAGGAATGGGAGGAGTCACGATGAAACTTAGACTTTATTAAAAAATAAAAACTATAAGAGAACACATTCGGATGCTTAGCTAGAGCGATAGTTGTCTCATTTCAGAACACCTTCCTTGTTCAACTAAAAAAACGTATCATTCTCACTGAAGTTTCTTTCTGGACCACACAGCTTCACCGGCAGGTTCAGAACCAGAACTGTCCTGCTGTGAGACAACAACAAGAATAACCCCGCTCCTCCACAGTTTTTACTGCAGCTGAAACAACTAAAATCACCAACAGCCTCTCAAACATTATAAAGTTCCTGAGAAAAAGTCGCCTAAAAAGGCTGCCTGTACTTGGTGGTACTGTTTAGTAGTAAAGTTAAAATCTAAAATGTCTTCATGTAAAAGTAAGATTTTGGCTTTAAAGAAGTAAAATTTTGATTTCCACCACATTTTAAAGTCTGTGCTGAGTTGTTCCGAGGAAGAGAAAAAAAAGAAGATAAACATATTTCAACGGAAATAAGAAAACAATGTTTCAAGAGAATGACACATATCACTCTAAAGTCCCATTTAATGTATTTTTTAAAGCCGCTGGACTACAGTATGATGGATCTGCTTGACTTGGTTCTTACCATCTGTAGCGATGTTGTCCACTGGTAGATTGTGTTTATAAGACATGTGGCCAATAGCCGAGAAGATCACAATGCCAGCCAGGATACTGGTGAATGAGTTGGTTAATGACACTATTAACACATCCCTGCAAAACAACAAACAAACCAAAACAGGAAATTAAACTTTCACTCTGCTGAAAATATCTAAAACACAATAAGCTCCTCACAATTGATTATTGAAACATTTACAATAAATGCCGTGTCTGAAATAGTAGTAAATATTCGGTCATTCATGACTGTCTACACCTAAAAACCTTACCTCCTCTTAGGGCTGTGTAGTAATCCTATTTATTGCTCAATTTCCATTATGACTCCAAACAATTACAAAAAATATTGTGATAAAAAAAAAAAAAAACTTAATTTGCAGTCAAACACACAGGGGCTTCAGAAACCAATGGGCTTTGTCATTTATTTAGTGCTAACTACTATCAGCAATAGAAAGCGGTAATGCATTTCTCTCCATTTTCTGAGTTCAAACACAAAAGGAACAGGTTTACGAATAGATATTTTACAGCACCATGTATCCTGTTGGTTTATTAAGAAACAACCCATCATACGAGGTGATAAACATCCAATACCGGCAACTTTCACAACATTTTGTAAGGGCAGCCATTTTGGATGCTAATCTTGGTATTGCAGAGCAAGCTCCGGCTTTCCGGGTTGGAAGGTGTAAAGATTTCTTTAGAGATCAAGTTGCGCTCCATCCAGTTATTTACCCTGGAGAAGCAGTCTTCTTTTATTATTGACTTCTGTGGTCATAAATTACTCTTGAAACAGAAACTATACTTTAAGATATTTAATCTAGCAAGCCAGAGGACTGATACAGCTTCAGTACTGGACTCTCATACATGAACAGGATGCAGGAAAGGGTAAAATAAGGAAGTGAGAGACCCGATCGTCATTGACATTAGCATTATATAGAACCTAGAGAGTACACTCCCATGCAAGGGAGTGCACCGTATGACATCAGTGTTCCTCGCATGACGTTGGTGGAGAATGTCTCACCATATTCTGGGAGTGACAAGGCTCCAGAATATGGTGAGACGTATATTAAATCAGTCCATTTAGTCCAATCTAAGCCGGTCAGTCTCTGAGTCCTCAGTGTCCGGGAGTCAGCTGTTGCTCCCAGTAACTGCTTTCTGCAGCGTCAGCATCTGTAATCTCATAATCTTTCACAACGGACAAATTTAAATGACGTACTTGTTTAATTGTCAACTGGGAGTTCAGAACATCTGACTTCCAAGTACATGGTGAGACAGATGTTGATCAAAAACACCAAATATAGAAAAGTAGCAACGATCTGTGTGGTGTCCAGTCAGACGGCAAGCACAACACACCACAATGACCAGATTTCACTCTGAATCACTCAGATGTCAGATGGGAAACCTTTGCGAAACCATTAAATGTGAGCTTAGAGTAAATAAACAGACGACGAGGAAGAATAATGGTGATAGTTTGTGGACTAATGTTAACAGAGAAAATACATTAAAAAGGCGTTGGGTAAAGGAGTGGAGACAGAGCAAACAGCTGCTCTACATCCGCTGCACTGTGATATAGAGGTGAGCTGTTTTTTTTTTTTTTTTCTCTCTGGGTTTCCTCTCTCCTCGTTTTCTGATTAGCTACATGTCACATTCACCAGGCTGCCTGCTCGTTTGTCTTCGGGAAAAAACACACGCTGGGACATCAGGCATAGACAACCCAACGTGTTGAATATCCCCGATTTGAGGTCAAAATAACTTGGTCGTGTTTAGCACTATTTGTGACAGTTATTCTTATTTATATGAATGAATGGCTTTATTTAAATGGTAAATGGCTTGTACTTGTATAGTGCATTATCAAGTGTTACGACCCCAAAGTGCCACCATTATGTGTCATGCACATGTGCCCAGCCCCCATGGGCTTTATAATTCCTTCAGTACTTTCTATGTTTACATGGGATGAGGTAGGATTTTTTTTAGATTAACGAGGTACTCATTTTTATTTCTTCATTAGTGTTTATTAAATGTAGGACCTTGGATAAAAACATTTATACTTTCTCAGTTAGGTTAGGGGTCGACCAACAAAAGGGTATCAAACCAAATTTTATGGTTTGATACAATTCACTATCATTCAAGTTCAATAAAAGCGCTTTTCATACCCCCGGAAAAAAATCTAATCAAATAATCATGATTTCAACATTGACAGAAATGACCAAATATAATTTTATTGCATAATCAAGCAGCCCAATTTCCCGTAAGGTCCAGATGTAGTGTAGTAATGCTTGAGGGTTTGTAAGCAGAGTAATATCAGGGTTTAGTCATTATAAAACCTAATTTGCTCTCCTTGCTAAAGAGAATCCCGGAACATCTTGGTCGTTAGTCAAATATACAATGAAGCTTTTATTAATTTTTTTTTTTTTTTATTGTAGTGAATAAATCGCATTTTACCTGGTGATGTTATTGTTGAACTTGTTGTAACTAGCCATTGAAATCATGCAGCCGAATGCTATTCCAAGTGAGTTAAACACCTGGGCAGCAGCATTCACCCAAACCTGTGACAGACAGAAGAAAACATAAAGACCAGATTTTACACTTTTAATCGTTTTTGCTGACTGTTGTCGTTTTAATCATAGATTTAGTTTTAAATTCCATTTGTTTCTTTACTGTGTTCATGCAGTCATATTTCAAAATAATAACACTGAAGAACTCAGCATTACCTATAGAGATTATAAAGACTTATACATGTGTGTCCTGTTGGAGCCACTGCATGTCAAATCTGCTCAAAAAAACGTAAAATGTCTGACTTTACTATACACGAAGGGGCATTTTGGATAATTTGGCTTGAGATTTCAACCAACTGAAATCCTCTGTTTTTACCTATTTTTTATGTACTTATGTTTTTCTTTTGACATCTAGGCATTGTTTTAACCTTGGACACAGTTAGTCTAATGACATACACACCCAAGATGGGCGTGTATGTCAAATATACACACCCATGTATACGCTAACCGCCTATAATGATTTGGTTGTTGCTTCATCACCCACAGTCTCACCTTGACTTCGAACAGTTTGCTCCAAACAGGTGTTATAAAATAGAGGATGCCCTCCTTGGCTCCAGGAAGCTGGACGTTATTGATAAGCAGGGCGAACAGGATAAAGTACGGAAAAACAGCAGTGAAGTACACCACCTGCGTCGCAATGAGAGAAAAGAAGACATTATGTGTGGAGGGGTCTATTATTAGGGGTTTAAACTTGTAATTATCACGTGTCAGGTCAAAACATGTATTTTTAAGTGACATAGCTAACCAGAATTATCAAACCTACTAAATGGTCAGGAAGTATTAAAAAAAAAAGCCCACAAGAATAGAAGCGGTACCAGATTAATCTGCATTGTTACTATACAGTGCTGTAAAAAGAAGTTTGCCCCATTATAGATTTCTTCTGGTTTTACTTTTTTTTTTTTTTTGGTCAGGTCATGATTTGTTTTTGCTAAACGGTGGATGAATTGGGATTGATCACATTTTTCTAAATAAAATTTCATGTACTACATCCAGGCTTAATTACTGCAAGTTTAGTAGAATCTCGAAATCACCTGAATACAACCTCAGAGTACGTAAATTAGGATAAAGGATCTCAAAAAACTAAACACCATGCTAAAATGTAAAGACATGGAAGAACAGATGGGGATTCATGTTTGAAAACCTCCAATGTTTCTCAAATAAATCCGTCTGCAACAGTTCGCATTAAACTACGATTTTGCATTGGGCCAGGTTGGCTTGAAAAGCTTTTCAATTAATAAATCACAATTTGAATATCGCCACCTGATATAAATATGTTTCATGATGTGACGCATTTTAGAGGGATGTAAAAAACAACACAAATAAGATATCTAAAAGGGGGAACAAATCACTCTATATTCATTTATTGGGTGGAAAAACAAAGCTTATCCAGACCTTGCCAGTGGATTTGACTCCTTTAAAAATGCATAAATAAATGATGACCCAGGAAAGGAGGAGACAGCCAAACACTTCCCACTGCATGCCACCAGCTTCATCAATGCCACCAGTCTTCTCTAAAAGTCTGTGACTGAAAAAACAGGAAAAAACAAATCCATTTTTTTATTTCTTGTTCCTTCCCTTTTCCATTACTTGAAATTGACATTTGCTCATAAAAAGAATCAGACAACACATTTATTAATTTCTAAAACAACCATTAAATGACATATGAGCAAATATTTCCAAACTAAAAATTATCTTATTTGAATAAGTGCTTGTAAATTAACTGTAATAAATATAGATGCACCATGTGGAGTGTAAATGTAGCAAAAAAAGTGATGGCTTCTCACTCGAAGAACTGTTGGCTTGAAGACTGCTGGTGGCTGGCATTGCCAGGAAAACCACTGGAACAGTTTTCAACAACGTTCCAAGTGTTGTTGCAAGACGCCCAGGGGAGGGTTCCTCTGAATGAGTTGAACAAGTAGAAAAGGGCCCAGCCCATGAGCACATTGTAGAACGTGCAGAAGACGAAGGAAATGACAATTGTGGCCAGACCTACACCTGTGGAGTGATATTTGGAGGAACAGATGGTGAATTAAGGCCATGATTCAGCAGAAGTTATGCAATCTGTCTGGATTTCACTCAAAGCATTACTTATTACTGTAGTCTAGAGAGGGAAAAAAAACAACTATTTTCTGGCCCAAGTTAAGAGGAGTTGCTCAGATCATTCTCTTCAAACCCCACATTGTTGTGTGTGTGGTTGTTGAATATAACAGAAAGAAAAGATCAAAGTCCTTACGACAGCTGTAAATTATTCAATCTTTAAACAAACGTGGTTCCAGTCTGAGTGCATCGTGTTTCAGACTGCAAGAATGCCATTACTGAGAGGTGACTCAGCAAAACATGTTCCCTCACCAACAAATAATGAACCATGGTTAAACACACAGTCATGGGAAAAATTAGGACACCCCATTAAACATTTAGTTCTTTAATGAGGAATGTGTTTATTGATTTCTAGTCTTTTTGGTTTTGATTCTTTGTAAAAGAACATCTTGGTTTTCAGTCAGTCCATGGTGGATTTATAATACGTTTTAGGTGCTTCTCATGTTGCAGGGTCCAGGTCTAATTCAACTTTTCTTTTTTTTTTTCTTTTTTTTTAAACCAGGCGGTCCCACAACTCTCCGATAAAGGGTAAAATCTATGGTGGATTCTGTAATGGTGAACTGGCCAGATCCTGCTGCAGCAAAGAATCAGCTAACTGTGACACTCTGCCACTGTCCCCTGCAGGTTTGAGCAGAATGCAGTGAGTCTAAAGCGGCATATTAGCCAGATGTCATCATCTGCCAGGAAATGTTTGATTGCTGAAACCGCATTGCCTCCCAATTCTCCCATTTGCAACGTCTTCCAGTAGTGCATTACCCACACACACACACACACACACACACACACACACACACACGAGTGTATTTCACTGTTTACAGCAATTAAAGTAATCACCTCACACCATGTCACTATCGATCTGTCAGTCTGCGGTACACAGAACCCTGGTGATCATCCGGCAGAGGAATGTGACGGCAGAAAACCCTGATGAAAGGTTTGATTTAAGATTTAAGTTGGTTTATGAGTACTTATTTTATGCATTTGAATAGCCCTTACATATAGTTAGGTGTCACCAGTTAGAGCATAAATAAATCTGCGGTTTTGAATGCTTATGATAAAGCCGATCTATGATTAAAGTCTGATATGTACTGAAAGTGAACGTCTGACAGGAACCATCATGCAGTTTGGCAGCGATTTACCACTCCAACGTCTTCGTTGCTAATTTCCCCCTGTCTCCAAGATGAGCGCACGCCTGAGTCAGAGATGCCGTGAGGACCGCACATTTTCCCATAAAGTATTTTTCTATTTATAGATCCCAACTTTTGCACGGAAAGTTACAGTTTCAGGCCCCATTCTGAGCGTACGCAAGCTTTACAATGAGGCCCCAGGTCATTTTTCTCTCTGAAACCTTTAGTCAGGCCTTCCTCTTTTCTTTTTTATTTGTTTTTTCAAGAGAGCAGCGGTTTTGCTCCTTGCACACCTTTTATGAAAGTTACATTTATGCAGATTATTTCTGAATGTTGAGTAATGTGATATGCCTGTATAGAATTATAGCAATTTTAATTTGGAATACGTGTGGGGTTACCCTAGTTTTCTCCTCACCAGAAGAAGCCTTTTATTTTATTACATGTTGCAGAAAGATTTAAAAGGTCTTACCTTCAGTTCTTGTTTGTTTCAATTACATTACTTGAAATTTATTGATGTTGAGAATAAATATTCATATTTTCAATTATGTGAGAAATGTATGCAAATTTTCTTAGGGTGTCCTTAAATTTTTTACATGGCTTGCGTGTGTGTTCTAGTACTTGCAGCTGAGCGAGAACATTTTTGCTCACTTTACTAGTAAAAGGCCTGAGTTGCTGTTGAGTAAAGCTACAATATTACACAGAAATAAATGATAGGAATTAATCCTAGCATAAGTGTTAATTAATCAATTCTTGTGTTTTAACGTTTCTCTTCAGGAAGGGTGTGTGTATAAAGTTTTTCTTATGTTCTTCAAAATGTAGATTGTGATGGATGCGAATATCAGGACCTTGTTGGAGACTGTTAGTATGTATCTGGGAACGAGGCCAACCAGGAAAAAGTCCAGAGCTGATTTTTAGTCAAAGTCTGCCCCTGGCCAGAAGATTATATGAGCACTGACAAGCCAAGCTAATAATGCTGGTTATTTCCTCATGTTGCCTGTAGGAAGAACACATGGATCCAGGATGCACTACAGGAGGAAGGCAAGGCAGTGGAGGCAGGCTGATCCTTTGGGCAATGTTCTGCTGGCAAACCCGGTTTCCTTGCATCGATGTAGACGTTACTATAACCTCTCCTATCCTTTCATGGATGTTATGTTTCATGTTATTTTCCCTGAAGGCTGTGGCATCTTGGAGCAGGATAATGTGCTTTGTGCTTCATAAAACAAAAACAATAAAAAACAGGTTCTGAGAACACAAAAGTTTGTTTGAGGCGTTGACTTGACCTCCAGATTCTGCAAGCATCAGGGGAATGAAGCTTCTGCAGGATGTGCTGGAAAAACAAGTCTTGGGATGTCTTGGAAAAATGTGCCACATTCTTCCCGATTTCAAATTAAGGCTTGAACATTGAGTTGCTCTTGGTTTGGGATCCTGTTTAATAACCTAACCTTTATTCACCTGATGTTCTTTACAGAACAACTGCCTTTATAATGCAATTACATTACACACAGGCAGACTATTCACTTATTAGATTATTTCTGAAGGCAATTGGCAGCACTGGATTATATTGGGGTCTCGGAATAAAGGGGATAAATATAAATGCACACTACATTTCTCAGCCATTGAACTGTGAAAACTTTGAAAACAATCATATTCCATGCACTTCACTCTTATGTTGGCCTGACAAATAAAAATCTCAATGAATATCTTGAAGCGTATGGTGGTAAAGTGAGGAAATTGGAGAAGGTACATTTGTTATTCAGCATCATGAGAAGTGCATTGCAGTAAAGTGAAAAGACGTTGCACAGGTAAATCATTCAAATGAGCATACAGAAAACAAACTACCTGCTTTTGGCCCTTGTTTAGGACAGAGCAATAACCAGGAAGAAATGAGCGATAAATCAAGTGAAGGACCCAAACGATTTGACCGGGTAGATTATCTCTGCTTTTAAAGGAGATAAGAAAACTATGGAGAAAAATGTCAAGTTAGTACAGCAAAGGCAGCATTTTTATTTCATAGCCACAGTGTGTTTGTTGATGGCTGGACGCTTGCTTGATCTGGACAGTAATTTTCACACTGGCGTGGTACAAGGTGTGGATCATCAATAAGGCATGTGTAGTTTCACTGAAAAACATTTTACTGCATTTATCTTATAATAATACAGCAGCAGGTTGTGTTACAAGTCTAGAAAAGGATTCACATTAAAGGAGAATTTAATAAATTTGGATTTATTATCCACACATTGTACTTGAGTGTGTGTGCTTAACAATCAGGGTTTAGCCTCATAACTGAAACATTTTGAAAATTCAACAAGCAAATGTTTTTTTTTCTGGTAGAGGAATATTCCACTGAACAAGTTTTCATCCATCAACAAATAAAACATTTAAAAAAAAAAAACACTCACTAGCTTAATAAATGCTGAATACAATTCTTTAGATGAAACATAAGAAAAAGGATCATTCATCGCCCTGAATAGGATCCCCCCCTATAGATCCATGATAATTTGCCGCTGATGTCAGTGAACATAAAAGACACAGCTTACACAAGGCCATTTATCTCCCAATATTTGTTTAACTCCCTTAGAGAATGAATAGGGATTTGATGGGTGAATGAAATGTATGCATAACGTGAGCACAGGAAAAACTTGAAATCAGTGAACGGAAACTGATTTATGACTGAAATGAACACTCTTGTATATTAAGAAGGGGATTTCAGAGGTGGAGGTGTGCAGATCATTAATACAGAAGGAGCGTAGGATGTACTTGTGCAAGAGGACGAGTACATCCTACAACTGCTTTTGTTGTTTTGTCTGTTTGAACATACATTATGTTGCCACCTACACGTCTATAGAAACGGTGGCTGGCTCTAATTTTTAATGTTTTGTAACAGGAGTTTGTTTTTCCCTTATTCGTCTCCAACTACAGCACACATATAGCCACGCTTGTCTCACTTTTGTTAGCTTTGAGTGACATATTGTTCACCAAATGTATTTTAACAATTCATAATTTATGAAAGGATCGAAACCAAGAACGTTAACCTTGCTAACACTAAAGCAATGACTCTGCCAGAACCTGAGGCGGTGCCCGAAGCCAGTGCCGAGGGAAAATAATCTATATAATACAAGAGTTCCAGTGTTTGAATTTAATCACTGACATAAATCCACTATTTAATAATAAAAGTCAAATTTTTTTGAGATGCAATAAAATATATACAGAAAAAAAAATAGGGAGTTATTCAGCACATATTTGAATGCTAACCAACTAGCTATTTAATGGATGTCCAAATTAATCCATTAATGCATCCATTTATAAGCTTTTTACATGCAAAGCCCAAGTTTTGGGGCGTTTCCATGTGAGAATGCAAAAAAGCCAACCAGAGGTTCAAACTCCATCCACACGAGGAGCCTCTGTCAGAGACGAGTCACTCACCTTTAAAGAGGGGACAGATTTTGGCGAATGCATGCACTGGCCCTAAACGAGTATACTGGCCAACAGCAAACTCCATGTAGAGCAGAGGGATGCCACAGAGGAAAACCATGGTGAGGTAGGGGATAATGAAGGCACCTAAAGCAAAAAGTTGCAAAAATATTCAGTCTTATGTCTGGATTATTCCCAAGTAGGTCATGTCACTAGAAAACAAAAGTAAGAAAAATGCTTGAAAGGGTTTAAACAAAAGCTTTCTCTCATTGCAAAAATGTATGTATGTTCATCAGTTCCTAGATCCTGCTTAAGCATAACTGAGTGACATTTTTTGTGGTCGTCAAAAGCCAACCGTAGGGTTTCTGGTTTTTCACACAGTGAAAATGCGCTCATTATAATTAGTCTGGCAGCTCAGTGGACCTGATGTGCAGGAAAAACACGACTACGACATGTGGGCTGTTAAACAGTTCTACCTGAACTCTGAAAAGGGCTTACATAAATTTAAAAACCGCAGGGGATCACATGTCAGATTGGCCTTTACATGTTGAGGTTTCAAAAGAGTCTGCGACGTGGAGTTTTGTTTTGCAATGAGTGATGAACCACAATCCATCCTCTGAAAAACTTAATCTCTGGTGGATTATCCTTCACACACAAAGTCTTGACAACCTGATGATCCAATAATTAAATGGTGAAATTTTCCAGTACTGTGACACTTACGTACATGCTGTAAAAAAGTATCTGGTTTTCTTCGCCTCCTTCTCAGTTTGACTTGAAACTATACCTGAAATCAAATTCTGTTTGACTTTACTTTTGAAAATTAACATAAATTGTTCAGTGAGTATACTAAAACCACTTGCTTGCATCCAACTATTTCTTTCAAATTAAAATTTTAACAAGAAAAAATAAATAAAAAGGGGACATATGCTTTTAATGCCTTCCGTTTCTCATTGAAATAATTGAATATATATATATATATTCTTTTATATCTTTTATATATATATAAAAGAGGTTTAGTCTCAGTTCCTCCTTATTGTTGGACCACAGCACCCCTTTTCCCCCCCTGTTCTGAGGTTTGTCTGAGAGCAACTCATTTTGGTGCCGTCTCTTTAAATCTAAACGTGGTACTTCACACTCCGCCCCTCTCCGCCCACAGCAGTCTGAAGCTCTTTTCCCATAGTGTTATTACTGTTGACTCCATCAAAGGAACAGGAGCTATAAATTAGACGTTGGCTCAATCTGAATACCCTTATTGAGTAAGAGCTCTTTAGCCCAGGCAGAAGTGCATCAGCGGTCGCCATGATTATTGCTGTCCAAATAGTGCAGTCAGTAAGGAAGGAGGTAGGAAAAGTAGGCTGTATCCTCCCTCTCACGGCAAGTTTTGCCAAGGAACCCTGCGATGTCCCTTACTGGGGGCAAGAAGCCTTAAGGTATCCCACAATCCTTTGCATGACATGACATATATCAGCACAGCCACCTCACGGAAATCAACGTAAATGTCTGGAGAGAAGAGAGTGATCATTTTGTAGTTCATTTTCGAAATGCTGTGGGCCCAGATTTGACTCGCATCATCCATGTGTGTCTCCGTCACCTAATGGCTGAGCGAATTTGCCACAGCAGTCCGAAGTTCCTTTCCTCCCCATAATAAAGTTCTTACTGCTGACCCCATGAAAGGTGAAGGAAAAGGAGCTAGAAGTTATTATTAAGGGTTTTCGAATGGAGCTGAATACCCTTAATCATAGCTCCTAGCTCCTGCTCCTACATCGCAAGGTTCCCAGGCTAAATTAGCCATGCGAGGAAGCATACAGGCTCCTTTTCCTACTTCCTTCTTTACTGGCTGCACTCTACAGATAAAGCCTTATTCATATGGAGCCTTTGACTATTCCACTTCTAGCTTTGGCATCAACTTGGACAACAAAATCCCGGCAAAAAAATAAATAAAAAAGGGCCGATTCATGAAGTTGGTATCTCTTAAAGGCCATGACCTTGTTTGGTAGTTCCGTAGCAAATACAGCATTTATTGTAAAAAAAAAAAAAAAATGTAATAGAGAAAAGGAAGAAAAAAAAATTACCAGCTTAAAAAAAAATATGACCCAAAAAGAATATAAAGTCTCGACAGACTACATTCTCATTTTCTGCACTCCTAGAGACTCCCAAGTACAGAACAAAACATACTGCTCAAAAAAATAAAAGGGAACACTTGGAGTTACATTGTATTAAGTGTTTTTTTTAGCAGTATATATTGAAGGGGTAATATATATATAAGTGATCCTCCTGGTATTTCAAACGTGTAATATATCAGTGCCGTTTAGTTTAAAAGTTTAGTTTTAATGCTGCTGCCCAAAACGTGAAGGTAACCCAGAGACCTGCTTGTTTATTTCTGCAGACTTGTTGCTGGCTGTATTTTGCATGTTACAATAATTAAAGCAGTGGGTGGCTGTCTAGCAGCCTCTTACCTCCGCCGCTGCTGTAGCACAGATAGGGGAACCTCCAGACGTTTCCCAGCCCCACCGCGTACCCCACCGTGGCCAGGATGAACTCCAGCTGCCCGCTCCACGTGGGTCTCTGCGCCCCGGTGTCCGCGCGGCCGTCGGCGCTGGCTTTGGCATCCGGACGCTGCGGGTCATAGATTCTGTTCTCACACCGCGGCTTTGAGTTCTCGGCTCCGAGCTCCATTGCAGCTTTATGGGTAATGAAAAAAATGTTTGGTGGGTTTGAGTGATTAAAAATAAACAGCGGGCTCCAATAAAAACGCCATACAATTTACAATTAAATAACCCTAAAACTGTGGCCTATGGTTATGTATTGAGTTTATTTAACATCATGTACACCCGGAAGAAAAAAAACATCTAAAAGCATGAGAAAGCTGGTTATCGTTCTGATCAGATTCGCATCTTCAGAGCTGTCTGAAAGAAAAAGAAGGAAAAATGTGACAGCGACGGATGGTCCGTGTAAACCCTGCCGGTTATCTTTCTCCATTCACCCAGCCCACTCTTGTGTAACGACCACCGGCGTCCTTCGCCATCCCCACCGGCCGGTGTCCCTGTCACACAAGCAGCGGAGGCGAGTAAGACACGCCTTTCGTTTTTCAAAATAAAAGCCTCCAGTCTTTATAGCCTCCGTGACTTACATGACCTGAACAGGTGTTTCACAACATTCACTGAGCCGGGGGCGGCGCTGATTGGGAAAAAAGATGGTCACGTGTTTTGATCAGGCTTTGTCCCTATCACAACTTTGAGGAAATGATAATAGGACCAATCACCAGGTGACATTTGTTGTGACACTTTTATTAGGTACAAAAGAAAAAAAAAAAGACATCATAGCTCACTGACATAAGACTGTGTATCTGTGGTCATATACATATAGCTATCATAAAGTCTGACCATCTATATTTAGACCTGCACCTCATGTAAGATACCTGAAATACATTTTTTATCAGGTGTGTGGACTAAAGAAAGTCACATAAAAAACCTTTGCTTTCTTATGGCAAGTTAAAGTAGAATCACATTTTCTGGTAACAGCTTGTTACATTTGTCACGCTGGTCGGCCAGCCATTGAAGTGGGACCCAAACGGGCAGCAGACAAACAACAAAGTGACATAAGTGGATTCTTGTTTATTATTATTGTTGTTTTTTTATTTTATTTTTTTTATCCAACAGTGTAACAAGCTGAAATACCAACACCCAACAACAAACATCTAACAAACCTAAATTGGGGGTGCGGGGGGCATATACAAGGACCAAAACAGTACAATTACAAACTAATACAAACTGAAAAAACCTTAAACACATTCCAATAATAAAATTAAAAGATATACATTATCAGAAAAATCCCTTCCGACTAGAACCACCCCTCTTTAAGCCACGTCTTCATCCATCCCAGAACCAACGAATTGAGCATAAGGCCCCGTGGGGCTGTTTTGTATGCGCGCCTGCTGGGAGATGAAAAATGGCAGAGGTAAGTCTTTGCCAGAAAACAATACTTCTTACTTAAAACACTTGCTTTATTGCTAGTCAGGCATTGAACCATCCATCCATAACACGCCTATCCCTTGTGGGGTCGTGAGGGGTGCTGGTGCCTAAATCCAGCTGTCAATGGGCAAGAGGCGAGGAAAACCCTGGACAGGTTGCCATCACAGGGCAACACAGAGACAAACAGGACAAACAACTATTCACGCACACACTCACACCTAAGGAGAATTTGGAGAGGCCAATTAACCTAGCAGTCGTGTTTTTTTGGAGTGTGGGAGGAAGCCGGAGTACCCGGAGAGAACCCATGCATGCACAGGGAGAACATGCAAACTCCATGCAGAAAGACCCACTGTGCAGACCAGGCATTGAACCACTTGAGCCAATTGTTTCTGCAAAGAGATAATTTCTCAAAGCCCCAATTGCATATGAAACCACCTACTGGCCGAGTACATGATCGCAGTCAGCAATATAATCTATGATGCGTGCCTGTATTTTTCTCCTTCCGGGCCCTTGGAAATTATCATTAATGAGAAATAACCATTAATTACCCTCACAATTATCACATGTGTATAATAAAATATTTTTAAACATGTTCTGTGTGTAAGGAAAGCACAATCTTATATGGCTTGGCTCTGTACGTTTTTCTGTCACCTTAGTGTAATGGCATGGGCTTAAGCAGACAGACAGTGAAAGTGCTTTTGCAACTTGGTCCATGATGTGCAAAATATGAGATTTTATTCAGAAATAAGAGTTTTTCAACATTTTTTAAGTTTTAATCCATCCTTTTTTCCTTCTTCTTTTTTTGACACTGCCTTTGAAAACACCCTGATGAGGTGGCCTCCAACTTCTAATGCAGCTGCTGGCACTGCCATTGACATCTCCTGAAGGTTTTGCTCCAAAATCTTCATGAGGGGAACCACTTTGGAGGGGGAAACATTTTCCTCTGCAGACAGCTCATCAGTGGCATCATAAAATGGAGACAGCAAAGAAAGCCACAATCCAATAATGCTGAACTCCTCTGACACTAATGAAGGGATGTCAGTTTGTAGGCAGCGAATGCACCTCACTTCTAAATAAATTAGGAAACAGGGAAAAATACAGTTGTTGATAATCAGATCTAATGTTAGATTCACCTTACCTTATTGGGAGAAATCCAGTCTAAATGTTCCTACATTGGTGGAATCCTCCTCTCCCCAGCTGGCTCCATCCTCTGTCCTCTCCTCCATCTCCAGACTATCCTTCCTTCTCTCGCCTAAAATCTCCAAACTATCTCCACACTATCAAAACTCTATCTGAATTGACGCCAGCTCTCTGATAAACACCCACGTTTTAACTGAATACTGAGGTGTTTAAATGCCTGTCAAAACTCGCATGCAGTCTGAACAGCTTCCTGAAGCTGTCAGTTTTGTATGGTTGGGTAGCAAAGCTTCAGCCGTCATCATTTCTGGTTCCTCCCCTAACTGAAGCAAGCCTCGATACGCACTTTGCAGTAATGCTCCCTCCATTAATCGACACACGCTTCAGAGCCTCGGCTCATCCTACAACATTACTAATCTGCTTGAATGTTATGCCGTTAAATTCAGTCTATAGAAATGCTGCACTGGAAACTAAACACCTATTGTTTTTTTGTTGTACTTTACAGAGTGAATGCCAAGATGAGGCTTTTCCACTCCATGTGAAGACACACCTAGAAAACAAATACACGTCCAACCAAACCAGATAAGTTAGCTGGAAAAAACAATTGCTGTGTTATTTAACTGGTTACCATATATGCATTTTCACAAACAATTAATAGTATGCAATATTATTGTAACACTGGCTCATTGTCACACAGCTCCCGAAATATTTGACCATTTGTATTTCAGTCTCGCTCTGGATTCGGAAGATCAGATAGTCGCAGGATCTGAAGAAACACCGGAATCATTTAGATTGAAAATAACAAAACATCACGCCTGTGCAGATTCTCATCCAAAGCATGGCAACTAAATCTGGCTAAAAATCAAGGGAAACAGGACTTTTGCTCAGTTTTTGTGAATACATTTCGACTCCAAGAATCAACAAAGACACCTGAATAGGTGTCAAAACGTGTTTATAAAAACTGGGCAATAGTCCGATGTCCTTTGATTTTAGCCAGTTTTAGTTCATCTTAATGCTAAAATGTGCTCACAAACCAGAACACCGGACTAGCCAATGCAGAGGTTGGTTTCTGTAATAATGGATCAATGTTGTGTGGCAAAGCAAGCCAAGGCGAGTTTATTTTTTACAGTACATTTCACTAACAGGACAATTTAAAGTTGCTTTACGATTATAACATAAGAAAATAAAAACGCATAGAAATAGCGTAATAAAAGTGGGTAAGGAAAAGGTGGATTGCAAAATAAAAGTAATAGAGCATTCAAAGGCAACTCTAAACAAACATGGCTTTTAACCTTGTTTTAAAGGAACTCAAGGATTCAGCACATGTACAGCTTTCTGGAAGTTTGTTCCACATAAGTGGAGCATCTCAAAATTAGGATCTTCAATTTTTGTTCAGCAGATAAATGAAACTCTCCTTCAATATTTCAACCATTGCTAATGTGTGTGTGTTATGTGTTTTCTAAAGGACGGATGTTCTTCTATGAATGCCAGAATCCCTCTTTGAGATATTAAACACTGGGTTATAGGCTTAGATCCTTACTTTGACGTTTTTGTTGTTGCAGAGTGCTTGATGTCATCCACAGTGTTTGAGCCCTTTTGGCTGGTTCTTTCTGTGGCAGAATACCGCCTACTGTGCAGATTGTTATCACAACTCTGTCTGTTGTCAGGAGGTAAGCTATTTCCCAGAGCTTCAGTCATTTAGAAGTGGAGCAAACCTGTTTTGCAGTGAGATTTTAATATTTCCAGCTGGTTTGCTCCTATATACATTCCTAACCAATTGTTTTTCTTAAATAAAATAATAATTGGTAAAGATAAAGATGTCTGCATTGCTGATCAGGGCCAGTTGAAGGCTGTATGGAACCTGTTGTTGAATTTCATTTGGGGGTCGTCTTCCAGCTAAAGCACATTGCAATTATGGAGACTCTGGAGAATCGAGGAGGAGAAAGAAAGTTTAACACAAAAGTGAAAATACAATTGTTAATGTCTCTTATTTGGTGAAGGTTTTCCTTACTATTTATACAACTACATTATACAACTATGTTTTCTGTCATATATTTGTGTATTGGCTATTTTTCTTCTATAATGTACAGTGTGCGGTAGTTTTACTGAAAATGTTTTGGTAATCATTTCTGAAGTTCCTTTAACATCTGCAGATCATCTCAGAGTTTACAGTTTGGTAATTTACAGGCCGCAGCAGGGTTCTGACGTCAGTTTAGGGAACCACTGTTCTATATTTAGTTTTTAGATTTAAATTGTGTGGCATTATTTTATGGTCTTCTTTGCACATGAAACAGCGATCTGTTGTGAGAGTAGGGAGCAGCTGGAAAAGAGCCTGGAGAGGCGGAGACATGCTCTGGATTAAAGCGGGTTAAAGCCTGCAGAAACTAGATAGAAAGTGTGTCTGTAAATGAGTTGGAGACAGAGAAAAAGTTTTAAAGGCGATGACTCCAGACACAGACACAGTGCAGAGAGGGTGGATCATCCAAACTGATGATTTGTGAAAGGGTCAAGGCCAGAAAGAGGGGGAAGGTTTCCAACGTGGTGCTGAACTTGCAGTGATTTTTTTTTTATTTGGAAGCAATGGTCTTGGAGAGCTGAAGATGTTGAGATATTTATTGGGAGTGACTGAAATGGCCAAGATTAGAAGTTACCATATAAAAGTAACCCCTTACATTTTTAATTAAGAAAGAGTTAATGAGGTAAGACAGAATATTTAGGCATGTTCAAGGAAAGTGCGAGAGGACTTCATAGTTATATTTAATCTGTCTGATTACATATCATCACCTGTCTGGATTTTACTCGGGAACTGAAGCACAGAATTTCTCATTTTGAGAAGATTTGGTGAACAGCAAAAACATTTATGAGAAGAAAAACTAAGGCTGAACCCCGAGCAGAGTTTCATCTGGTCAAATCTTCCCAACAAAATACTTTGAAGCTGAAATGAACAAAGATGATTCATGCATTAAATGGTTCTCAGTCTACCACACCACACACAATCAAAACAAGTCATTAATCTTTTTATTATGGATGGATGGATAGATATGTGAAGTGAAACACATTATATATATATATATATATATATATATATATATATATATATATATATATATATATATATATATATATATATATATATATATATATATATATATACTGATGTTTTCAATTTTTATTTCTGTCAATTATGATTATCTTCATCTTACAGCTAATAAACCCACAGTATTTTAGAGTTGAATATTACATCAGATCATTTAAAAAATATTTTAACACAGAAATGTGGGCTTAATGAAAAGTATACATGTTTAAGGGTTGCTATTGACCAAAGGAAATTTTAATCTGACAAACAAGCCTCCACATTACTCCAGACTTTTTTGAATTAAGAAAGCTTCCAGGAGAGGAAGTGAAACGTCTTCAAACTTCGGGAAAAAGTCCAGTTGTTTTGTTTTTTATTTTTTTGGAAATATCTGTAATCCATGTACAATACCTCTGTGCAGGTTTGACATTTGTTCCTACTTTTCAGTTTTTCATGCTTATCTCGATCATAGGCTGTGAGTCACATAACAACTTCATTCCTTATCAGCCATCCGCAGTTTACAGCAATGTTTTTACATGGTGTATAACACTGAGCTATTTCCATTGACTGAACATGATAATAGGTGTTGTTTTAACACATAATACGTTTTTTCCCTCCGTGTGGCTCCCCCAGTCAATATTACCCTATTGCCCATGGCAAACACTGCCACTGTTCATCTATTATTCTTGCAGTTGAATAGGATTTATGTATGATCATGTATAATTCACAATTACTTACATGTCATGTGTTTGTTTTACATGCTTTAATACCAAGTATGTCATATCTGTGTACAGGGAAAATGTCATGTTTCTAAATGTAGCAGACGTATTTAACTTACTGCTCTACAACATCCGTTGAATTCTGTACAAAAAGTGACACATCTGTTGAGAAGAAAGAGATTACCTTTATTTGAAGCCATGTCTTTTGCACACCCAAAAGATCAGTATTTGTCAAAAGAGAAAGACTGAAAATAGCCGGTCAATAAATCTGTTACATTGTGTTTTTTTCTCCTCCTGAGTTGGTTGTGTTTGTGCATGGTCACTGATCATGTCAATGTCAGTCGGGTCAGATTACTCCTTTGTCTCTCCAATAGGTAAACCCTTACCAAACGGACCTTCACGCTAAATAACTTCCAATTGGTCTCTCATTCACTGTTTCTTTCTAAACTGATTGTAAAAAGGTGATTTTTTTTTGGGGGGGGGGGGGGGTAGGTCAACCCACTACTACTCTGCTCATAGATTTCCCTTGACAAATCTCCTTAATATGCTTTTAGAAGCAACCCTGTTCACCCCAGCTACACTAACTTCCACAAGAAATGACTTTTAGTATAGCCTGGATGAAAATACAACTTTATTGACATTACATTTAATGAATTTCAACGATACATCTAAAGCTAAATGTTCAGAAGGGTTTACTATTTTGATTACACCCTCTGTTTCTGCACTTTATATTAATGTTTACAGTAATTAGTGCTGGTATATCTTGTGCCATGTAATTAAGTAAATCTGAAGTTGATAAAGTATAGTGAACCACAGACTTTTGCTCCACAGCCAATTTTGACTTGGCAGGTATTTGCTTGCATGTCTTGTCTGGCATGTGAACTTAGGTTACATCTCATTCCTCATTCTTAATCCACAGCACTTAACATGACGTTGGTCCTGTGATTCCAATTGACAAGCAAAGAGCCTGATATTCAAGCCAGACATGCCAGCTGACAGCTCTGCCAGGGCCCGGGACAACACAGTTTTTTTGGGCCCCCCCTCTACACCTACCCCCCCCCCCTCTACACCTACCCCCCCCCCCCCACACACACACACACACACACGCACGCACACCTAAAAAGAGTCAACTTCACTGTATACTTCACTCTCCTTTAACTTTTATTTTATTCAATAGTCTGCTGTTCACAGAAATATTTTCTTTGTCCTCCAAACAAGTCTTAGAAGACTTCACTTCATAAATGTGGTTAGACTTGGTCTCCAAATGCCAAACGGCAAACTTTTTTGTGACAAAGTCATTTATTTTATTTGGTATTTTGACCTGCTGCATATTAGCAGTCCCTAACAATTTTTTCCCTTCCATTGTGGAACGCAGAATATGTTAGATACTTTGGGAATTCTCTGCCCTCTGAATCTGCCTGCGGTCCATCTGCCATCTCTGAGAAAGGCTTCCTTTTTGCCATTGCCATTCGATCGGAATCAGCCATTTTTGTTGGCCATAACGTGGGATCATTGAAATTAACGCTGTGTTCTGTCTCTGAGCGACTATGCTCAGACTCCAATCGGGCATCCCCCCCACCTGCACTGTCGCCGCTATCGGTAGGGATGGCACACGTCCATCTGCAAAAAAACAAAAAAAAGATGTTTTCCCCCTTACACTTGCTAGCGGATGCTATACTTTAAAACCACATTTATAAACGCATTGCTTCTTACCTGGCTCTGGATGGGCACCAATTCTCTGCAGTTCCGTCCTTGGACCTGTTCCTGATTCATCCTCAGTTTTTTTTTTTATATTTACTTGTAAAATCCCTCAAGCCTTTGGTGTCATCTTCTCTTTTCTTTTCTTTGCGCTGGACAGATTGGCAGAGGATAGAGTCAGTTCTGAGCAACAAGTTTGGGTCATACACAGAAGGCTGACATAAAGATCCATAAGACTTGGCAAGGTTTGTGGTCATGAGAAGAGTACTGAGTGTGTCCAGAAAAACAGAAAGCAGAGTATATGTCTGACAAGGCCTTGGCAAGGCAGGAAACTGTGGTGACTCTGGCTCAATGGGTAGAGAAGTTGTAGAGTAGTAGAAGGTTGTGGGTTCAATTCCAGCTTCCCCCCTGCCACATGTTGATGTGACCCTGGGCAAGGCACTTGACCCCAAGTTGCCTTCTGATCTGTGTATGAATGTTTGTGTGTTAGTGAGAGAAATTGGGAGAATGTGGCTAAACTATAAAGTGCTTTGAGTGGTCAGTGTGACTGGAAAGGTGTTATATAAGTTCAGTCCATTTACAAAATCCATGAAACTTGGTTGAGGTCAGGGAAAATGCTGGATATCTACTGGGACAATACTTTCAATGATCTGGATTCTGCTGGAGTGCAGTCAGCAGAGGGACAGGTGAAGGAGATCAGCTTGATTGCACTACAGGCTCACCGGTACATCTGATGATTAAGGCTACATTCACACTGCAGGCCTTAATCCTCAATTCAGATTTTTTTGTGAAATCAGATTTTTTTGCGTCGTCATTCACATTTCCAAATATATGCGACTTGTATGTGATCTCCTGTGTGAACTGAATGCGTTCAACCTAAGTGTCCCGCATGCGCAGTAGAGGACGCGATGACGTCACACGTAGCAAGCGTCCTCATTGTTTGCGGAAGTAAACATGGATTATAATGCTGGCGTGCATTTTGCGATCCTTAATTTCTTTTCAAACCGGAGCTTTCTCTCCATTTACTGCTCCCCTCATTGTTGTCCACCATGGGTGTTGTTTTTCTTCCCGCTTCTGCATAGCAGGACGCAGAATAGTGACATTTGTCGGGTATCGGTGACGTACAGGTCGGATAAATGCGACCCGGCCGTACAGACACAGGTCGCATTTGAAAAGATCAGATACGTATCGGCATTAGGACCACATATCCCATTTCCCCTTCTCACCCATCGGCTCATATGTGCATATTTTCAAAGGATAAATACACAGCAGAACATCATCACCTGGAGGAACATGTCTAGTGAAAAAGTAAGTAACTCATAACTTTATAATGCTGTTAGTAAGAGAACATTTTGATCCGTTGTGTGTGCCCTCCGCCATTTTGTGCCTGCAGGCATTTTATAGGCAGGGAGTGGGTAAGCCCAGAGTGGCAGCTGTTTGCATGCACATAGGTGCATGCGTGGCCGGCATGCAAACAAGAGACCGCAGAACAACACGGAGAGATAGTGTGTGATGTTTAACCATAATCCATCTAAAAATATATATTTAGTTCTTCACAAAAAATTTTTTTAATTCTTTCTATCTAAAATAATGACATTTCACTTATTGCTCCTTTAAATAGAGTTTGCAAAGTCAGCTAGGACAGTTACAGCATTGTACATATAAAACAAACTCAACACACACAAACACCCTCCCCTTCAAAAAATTAAAATAATCACTTTCTAAAAAAGAAAAGTCAATTCTGCACCCAGAGAGTTAGCTATGTTTATACACATACATACACAAAGGAGGAGAGACGACCTCCAGAAGACCAATAGAAAAAAAAATACAGAATCCAAAACTAGTCTGGGATTGTTGGAAGATTAACTCGTCTTCCCAGTTGTTGTAATGGTTGCCAAGTTTGAGAAAGTGAAGAATATCCCTGAGCCAGTTTAACAAAGAAGTGGGTTGGGGTGTTTTCCACTTGAGTACTACCCTCCAAGCTCTAGTCATAAAAGCTAGAGAATTTTCCAGAGGTGGAGCCAAAAAAGGCTGTCCAAAAAACCCTGAATAAAGCACTCAAAGGATTTGGGTCAATTTTCTTCCCAGCCACATCCTATATAGCGCCCTTCCCCCGCCCCCCAAAAAAGGGCCGAGGGCACAGCCAGAACATGTAAATAAAGTTTGCAGGAGACTGTTGGCATCTGTCGAATGCTGGAGAGACAACCATGTAAGTTTTAGCTTTGGTATAGCATACACCATGTACAAGCTTGCGTTGAATGAGACGGTCCCTAACACATGTACACATGTTGAAATATGTGACCATAACTCATCTGAGATATTTACCTCCGTATCCTCTTCCAACAGGGTCTTAATCAAGCAGAAATATTTTAAGCAGCACGAGGCGATTGAGTTATATAAAATCTAAATAGAATCTTTTAACCTAGAACTGGACAAAAGCAAGGAGTCAAATCCTCAGGCAAGTAAGGAGACGTTGGAAAGTTACTGCGAGCACCATATCAATGCGTCTTTAAAAGTCCATATGCCAAGGTCAGACCTAGCTGTAAAGGTTTTGTCCGCAAGAGAAAGAGGTAAAATATAAATAGGAACATGAGGACATGAGAGCTGTAGATCAAAATAACAGAGAAATTGGGTCCAAATCTTAAGAGAAGTTCTATCTAATTTTATGCTAAAAGATGGATTGGTGAATTAAGCAGGGCCATGAGAGAGACAGGTTTACAGAGTCTGTCTCCCGAACTAGCTAGGCAAAAGGAGGGAAAGTTCCACATTTAAGCCAGATTTCAACATTTAATATTGGAGGCCCAACAATCGTATCTGAAATAAGGTAAGACCATCCGCTCTACTGACTTAGGCCTTTGCAAATATTCCCAAGGACGGATTACGGACCGGGCCAGTGGGGCCTGCGCCCAGGGGCCCTCTGGGGCCAGGGGCCCCGGGGGGGCCCGAGACCAAAACTGTTTCAACATATACGATACAATACATTGTTATTTCATAGGGCGTCTGATGAAAACAAGGAGGGAGTGGGGACCCCTGACATTTGGCTACCAAGGGCCCTTTGAGGGCTGGGGTGGCGAGTGGGGGGTACTTCCTACCAGGGCCCTCTGACCAACCACAGGCCCCTAGGGTGTTTTTAGCGGGCTCCACAGCTGCTCCTGCTAGTCAGCCATGGGCCCTGATGAAAGCACCCCGACCCTGGAACCTTGGTAAGAGTGGATGTGGTTGTGGAAGGGCCCTTGCCCTGCTTTTGGGCCCCTTATGAAAATGGTTAAGGGGTGCGGGTGGAGGATATTTTCAGCAGGCCCTATGACTACCAGGGCCCCTAGCCCTGCTTTTGCCTTATGACAACGGATGGTGTGGTGGGCCTCTGACTGATTTTGAGGGCCCCTACCATGGGCCTCTGACTTACCACATGCCCCGGGTAAGGGTGCTTTTAGCGGGCCCCACATGGATCCCAGCTAGTATGCTTAAAAGAGGTGGACTCTAGCTCGATCCACATGTAGTGTCATCGCTAATGGCGTACCGCGAGGAGCTATTTTTAGAACATGACGTCATATCACGTGGTACGAGGCAGGGCAAATATGCGTTTTCCTCCACTCTTTCGCTGTAGTTACCCTTGGTTTTACTCAGTAAAACTACCGCTTTTTCTAAGTCTAAGACGTCTCCTAACCGTGGTTTATAAACATTGTTGTTATGGAACGTGCAACAGCGACCCGAGGTACGCTGATAGGCCGCATATGAAGGATGTTAAAGCCGCAAGCGGCGTTGATCAGCCCTCGCAGACAAGCGTCGCTCCGGCCTATTGGCCACCGCTGCGGTGGGGGGGCGGTCGGCGGGGTTCGCGCACCGCTGCGGTGCCTGCCAGCCAGCTGACCGGCGTCCACTGGGCGATTCCCACAAACGCTTTCAGCAGCACTCACCCATGACTCACAACAAATCTGGTGCAGACCGGTCGATGCAGCGAAAAGAATCACCCACCTAATAAGTTCCAGTACTAATTAGTATTCAGGATTAGTTTTATATAATATACGCCATGAACGCCGAGCATGAGAAAAACACCACTCACCGTTCTATCAACTTGGCCAGTTTTCCAGTCTTTCTAAGCCCTCAACACTCAAGCCATCGTTTGAACTGAACGTTGGTATGTTGTTCCACAGTTCTACCAGTAAACTGGGCGCCTGGACATCCTCTTGTGAAAGTTTAACAGCGGAAAAGTTGGTCATATAGTTGTGTCTGTTGCATGTGTAACGGCTGGTTGCTACGTGCGCTCTCACACCGTTTGTCCTACCTTAGCGGCAAGGGGCGTTGCTCATGAGATGGTGACGTCACGTGCGCGGTACGACATTGTAACTGCACGGATCTCAGCATGGATCTCAGATATGTCGTCAATGACAAGACTTCAAATAACAAATGTGTCACTTGTGATGTGTTAATTGTAAAATGAGACCTGTGTTTTACCATAGTAACAACCGGGGCTAAAAAAGGGGGAGAAACAAAGTGCTCTACCAAGTGCGATGTGTAATAAATTGGAGTAAAGAGAGAGCAACGGTCTTAAACTCTGGCATGAATGCAAAAGTGCTGTTTCATACAGATCCGAATTACAAGCAAATTCTACCCAGTACCACAATTTTAATTTGGAGACAGATGATGAAACAACAAGTAGTTTTATTGTAGTAGCTGTGGCTACGTATGTGTGTTTGTAACCCTGATATTATGTTCATTGGAAAACATATTTTTTTCAGCTTATTCGATGTTTTTTTTTTCCTTATTTCCTCACAATTTGGACCTAACATGTTTCATAAGCCTGCTGTAAAACACTCACACTTAATATGTATTTACAATGATAAAACGTAATTTAATACTGCAATTAACACAGCATTTTTAATTTAGCCAACTCACTATCTTCCCTAATCTCTGTCTTCCTCTCCATGCCTCTGTCACACACATGCACACAGCATGCATTTTTTGTAGTAGATAGTGGCCCCTCCTCCACTCTCTCACTCAGTCTAAACCTTTGCAAGTTGTTAATTTCATTGAACATATTGACAGTGTCTCCGATTGCGCTTAGTTTCAACAATTTAATTCTCTTTGCATTTTTGAATTTACATCATTTGAGATCGTGTGCATATAGCTGCACCTAGTATTTCTGCTAGGTTTCATTGAACTCTGGCTACTCCGTTGCGACACGAGTGGCTTAATGTGCCACGACCAGGCAGGCTATAATTGTTCAGAAAGACGTAAAGTGACAAACCGCTTCAATTTATTCACAATCCACAATAGCATGGTTTGTAAACTTTTTTTGGGGGGGGGGCTGGGCAAATTCTTTGCCCAGGGGCCCAGACTACCCTTAATCCGTCCCTGAATATTCCCCAGACAACCTGGGAACCTTTTCCTCCCTGAGAGAATCTCAAATGTGAGCATCTACCATCTTCAAGAAAAAGATAATAAGAACAACTGGAACACATCGAGAGGGGTAGTAAAAAACTTGGAAGGACATTCATATTAGCATAATTAATGCGAGCCACGGGAAACGGTTCATGTAAGGACCAAAGCTCAAAATCTTATTTAATTTTCAAATGCAGTAGAGAAAAGCTGGCCTCAAAGAAGTCCTCAATTTTATACACAAGTTGAATTCCAAGATAGGTAAAACTGTTGTAAAAGCTAATGCCCCCTGTAGGCGGTTGGATGCCTCTGCACCCTGTCTGATCCTTTTACCCCGGAGAAGGAATTGAATAACGCATTGAATAAAAACTTTTGTAGACAGTTTCTGTTTCTCAAAACAGAAACTATACTTTAACTCTTTTAATCTAAACAAGCCAGAGAAATCAATTAGTGCTGAGGCTCTCTTGACAGGTATCAACATGGAGAAAAGGGCATAAGGAGCCCAGAATACTGGTCACATAGTCTTTATAAGCTAATTTCCTCCCCTATGCTGAGTGGTTATATGCTGAAAACATATAACCACTCAGGTATTATCTGCCAGACCGTGGAATAGCATGGAGTCAATTCAGTTCAATTTTATCTATATAGCCTCATTTCACAACACGTCATGTCATCTCACTTTATAAAGTCAAATTCAATCAAACCACACAGACGGATTGGTCAAAAAGTTTCCTATCTGTCTAAAGTCCTAGGCTGTCTTAAGCTTGCAGACTAGGTTCTTCAGTGAGCACGGTAGTAATCTCCACACACTGACAGATGTTTTCACTTCCTTCCATTTACCCAAATAATAAAAAATGGGTCACAAGAGACATTAAATTCATCCTGATTCTGAATAAAAGTGTTTTTTCACAAGGGAAGAGAATTTTTCACAAGGTGGAGAATAACATCTGGCAAAGGAAGAGATGCAGGGCAGGGCAGCTGTGTGGAGTTATCGCCAGACTGGTCCAGCTGCCTCTGGGCCTTGGTTGTGTCCCTGACCAATGGAAGAAATCTACAATAATCCCAAATCCCAGAAAGGTGCATGCAAAACATTTCCATGCAAAACAATATAAACCAATGGCCCTGACTTCAGTGTTATGCAAATGCATAAATAAAAAATACGACTTGCTTAAGAAGGTGGTGACTGCCAAACTGGATCCACTTGAGTTTGCCTATAAGGCAAAGCATGTGGTAGAAGATGCCAGCCGTATGCTTTTAGAAACCATCAATGAACATATGGATTCAGCACGGCCATGCATAGAGCAGGGGTTAATATTCATGAAATTTCCTCTGAGTTCATCACTGTAAATATCACCCTGTTAATGCAATGCCTTATAGATCCTCACAGGGTCCGAAATTAACACTCGCCAGTCGCCAAATGCGAGTAAATTTCCCGTTTGGCGAGTGAATTTCAGAGGGCTGGCTGCCACATGGCGAGTATCAAATAAATTAAAAATAACATAAAAATAACAAATCCCATCTGGGCTGTGGATGATCCGTTCACAGCTCTGTCCATCCAGAGCTCAGTCTAAACTCCTCCTGTGGAGCAGGAAGCATGAGGGGCAGAGCGGCTCCCAGATGAAGCCTTTATTCAGAACCAGTCATGGCTGCACGCTGGATCAGAAAACAGTTCTGCTAACCAGATTCAGTCTTAAAAGCCAATTAGTCTGTTTATAAGTTTCGTTCTTATTTATTATGCATTTTTTTAACTACGTGCGCTGTGTCTCTGTGCTTCACCGCTCTTACTGCCTCATTCACTAATGAGACCAACATGGATAGAATAATGATAATCTGTAGTGTTTTCTTATTGCCTGGATGTGAATCTGATCATTCATATTGTGCCTTTTATAATAAACTTAATATTTTCCTATCAAAGGTAGGAAACAAAGATTTCTCTTCCAGGGTCCAGTCAGCCACGACCCCCAAAATTAACATAATCTCACTCTTAATGTTTGGTAAAAATTGAGAGGTCTGGTGAGGATTAATATTTTGGCCTGGCCGGTTGATTTTTACATCTACCTGCCAACTTGGCCGGTGAATCAGGAAGTTAATTTCGGACACTGGATCCTCAACCTCATCCAACATTGGTTTTATGGATTCACAACGTTTTACGGGACAGGCAGCAGGTCTTCTGACATGGTTTTTAAATCTTCTAAATGGGTTTTAAAAACAAGCCCCCCGTAGGGTTGTGTTTTATAACCAAAGCTGTTTTCAGTTTACACCAACAGCATCAATACTGAAACAGTGTGCCTTTTAAAATATGCAGATGGAACGGCTCCAGTGGCCCACATGACTGGAACTGATACTCAGCCCCAGTATCAGAACACAGTCAACACCTTGATAAAAACCTTTACTGACAATTCCTTATCCTATATCTCAAAAATGAATGAGTTGTACTGCTGGGGCAGAGCCAGAGCCAAAGGTGGCGAAGTCATCACTCTTCCAGCTTTTTGTTATCCTGGGCCAGCAGGTGGGAGTCTTTTAATGTACATGTAAACTCCATTTGTGAAAGGACACAACATGTCACCACCTGCTGAGAAAACTGAGATTCTTTAATATTAGGAAGCAGATTTTCATTCTGATTTATAAATCAATAAGTGAATCCTCAGCTTCCACGTGTTATACTGGTATAACTTCGTAATGGTCCAATATAAAAACAAACTGTCGCCGTATTATCAACCAGGCCAGCAACATGACCAGATTACAACAAAAACACCTCTTTCTGAACTGTTTAAAAGCTCTGTGATCAGGAAGGATACCTTGACCACAGAGGATCCGTCACACCACACAACCTTCATTACTCATTCTAGGTGCTCTAATCAGGCAGAAAGTCTAAGGTTTTCAAGAAATCAGTCATACCATTTGTAATATGCACTCTAAAGTCTTTAAAATGAGAACTGCTTTTCTTTTAACTAGTTGCTGAAGTAGCTTTAGACATTCCTCTTTCTTTACGTGCTTTTTGTGTATTTTATATGTGCAATTATTAAGGCGTTTGTGTACTTACGTGGGAAAGCCTGTTGATGGAGCCCTTGTCAAATAGTTTCTGTCAGCAGTTGCAACCGATAAAGTTGTTCTATTTTCTGTTTCTATGTCTAAGATAAAATAACCACACAAGTACACCCTGACCCACTGTCGCCTTTGTATGTCCAGTTAAACTGATTTTGTTCTGTGGGAGGAAACAAAAGACAGTAAACAGACGTGCTCCTAAAATCATCATAATGCCAAACTCTACCCTACATGTCCAAACACATCATAAGACTATTATTGATATTAATGCTAAGTGTATTGCATAAACGAGCCTCTTGTGTTTGGTTGTTGTCGATGCTTTTATAATTTAAGATCTTTGTAAATGTATTGCCTTAGGTAAAAGGGGCCGATAACATAGGATTACTCTTTCTGCTCCCTTTCATTCAGGACTTTAGAATGTTTGTTTTACGTTTAGTTGTTTTGTTTGAACACAGTGAATGAAATAAAAATATAAATAAACAAGTAAAAAATGTCAGTCATGTATGCTTGGGTCAGTTTAGCTGTAAAAAGCAGATAAAAAGTGTAAATTATTAGTCCGCTCCGTCTGGCCATGTTAAAAGTCCAGTTGTGTGTGCAGTACTGCCACTTGGCCTATAGATGGCGCAAGTCCCCCTCCCTTCCAACATTTGGGCTAAATTCTTAGCCGCGCTCCCATCTCCAGGTGCTGCAGTTGAGCCTTTCCGCTCGCCGTACAGGAATGTGGCGATCGCATTACGTCACTTATCCTGCCAGCAGGCGAGAGGAGCCGCTCCGTCCACCAGGAATTTGCTCTCTGTTTTTGTTTTGAGCTTTTTAAAGGGTGGGCAGTCGGTGCTTTTTTTTTTTTTTTTTTTGTTCCTTCCTTCTTTGTCGCTGATGTGTTGAGAGCTGGGTGGAGGTCCGGCATGTCAACGTGAGGCGGCTCATGACGGCCCCCCTGCTGCAGAATGAGACGCTCGTAGACGGAGCCCAAATCACGACGACGCTCTCGGGAGAGTCGATGGAGGAACCAGAAGGTAAAGGAGTGTTTTCAGGTTGTTGCCCTGCGAGAAGACGAGTTTCTATGCTTTTGCTGGACCAAACAGTTTTAACGCTTTAGAAACAGGACCCCCCTTTCCTCCGTGGGGTTCTTTCAGCGTTTCATTGCTGTGGACAAGCGCTTATTGAACTGAATTCATTTTTTTTTCTTCCTCCTCTCTGCGAGTATCGACTAAACACTCGTTTATTTGTGTGCAGATAATTGCTCCTGTGCGGGCTGTGGAGGAAAAATTCAAGACTCGTTCCAGATAAAGGTCCTCCAGGACACCTGGCACAACGCCTGCTTTCAGTAAGTGGTCCCAGGTTAGGGTCTCTCTCTGGACACGCCTCTGCAGACCTCTCTGTCTGACGAGCGCATAAAAAAAGTAGAGGAGCTTTTTTCTTTTCTTCCCCCCTTTCCTGTTCTCTCCAGATCTAAAAATAAGCTTTTATTGGTGACCCCAGAAGCTTCTTTGTATATCTGTGCACAACAACCCCCCTCCTCATACAGCTCTGAGCAGAGTCGCTGATGGTCCTGCTCTTCTAGAGGACTTTGTCCTTGTGTGCTGAAGCTTAATGATTGCCTCGGTGGTGATGCTGCTCAGATCTCTCTGGCTCAGGATGTGTGTGTTTGGGACAGTGAACCTACACAAACACACACACACACAGGTGCATACCTCACATGCCAGCCTAATATAACTCTCCAGGGTTTTCCCCCTTTGGTTAGCAGTCGTTTTCCCCTGATGATAATCTGCTTTACCTTCTAGAAATCGCCTCTCTGACTGAAGCTGCTGCCATAAGATATTCTGAAATTGTGCAAGTCCTCTTGCATGTTTAAAGGAAATGTAGAAGAAAGTGAAACTTTTACTTGTGAATGTGTTTGAATATTTCAAGATTATCGTTAGAAGTTATCAAACTTTTTCAGTTGTAAGATAAACCTTTTGATTAGGGGTGTTTTTTTTTTTAATTATTATATTTATTAGTGATGCACGATATTAAAAATTTCAACCGATATCGATAACCGATAATTTTCTGCTTTTCATGGCCGATACCAATTCCGGGTCCTTACGGAAAGGAACACAAAATCCACAGGTCTTGTCCCGCTTTGGGGCTACTCTGCCTGAATAAAATTCTACCAGATTTAATTAATTTATCGGCTATTTCTATCGGAAAAATTTACTAATCGGGCCGATTTAAAAATAAAAAATTCCACCAAGTCGGACGATATTTTATCGGTCCGATAAATATCGTGCATCCCTAATATTAATTTAAGACGGATGGCAGCACACATTGAACACAGTTAAACCCTGTAAATGTGCCAAAATTTACCCAACAGGGACACTTTTCACAGACTCACAGACAGGTTTGGTTATGGCATACCAATAGCCTCAATCTCACACTTGTAACATCTTCTTTGCTTAATAAGCATTTGATTTATTCAGCAAGATGTCATCACTTCTGTGGTATTTTACTGTTTTACTGTAATATTTTTTGATAAAGTCGTGTTTATCCAGATTTTTTGTTTGTTTTTCGATTCACGAGTTTCACCCTAGCTCAGGCTAAAAATGACATCTTCTGTCCTGTTAAGAAAACTGGTAAATTAAGTGGTACCTTTTATGGCACCATGGCTAAAAATAAGACCTGGTTTGAAAAACATTTTAATTTCAGATATTTGTGTTGAATTGGAAACTGCCCAACAATAAATCAGAGTATCTGCAATCACTAGTGTCACTGATCTAACCCATCACTAATCACTAACCCACAATATTTTTTTAACTAATAATACAATATTGCCTATACCTAGAAAGCATTTTATTTTTTATTTTATTTGCATTTTTAACTTCTGTTTTTTAAAAACTTTCCTACTTTATTTTTCTTGTTTTTGTTGTTTTTTGAAAAAGACTTTTGCCTTTTTCTGTGCAGTTTCAACATAGAACCAGGTCGATACAGGCTATAAAGAAGAAAAAAAATTAAACATTTAGAATTAAACAATTAAACACGTTTTGATGTACAAATAACAGAAAAATACACCACTTCCAGTGGCAGGATGAAGCTTTTACAATAGATACCTAGTTGTACTTTTTGGAATCCATACAGTAAATCATTAACAAAATGTTATTTTTTGGCTAAGAAAAAGGCATATTGTTATTGACTAGGTTCTACTTTATTGTATTATGGTGTCTGATATTATTGCGTTAAAGTAAAACGATAAAGATTGGATTTCCTGCTTAAATTCCTGTAAAACGTCATTTGAGACCCCCCCACCCAATTCACCGACTCTACAGCGACACATTAAACCTGCGGTATCGACTCGTTTAAATGTCCTGACAAAGTTACGCTATGACTCACCGCCTTCTTTATTACTATTTTCATACGTTCTGTTTTTTTTTGTTTTTTTTTTTTTTTACATTTTCACTCTCTTATTGCTGCGTTTCTAAAAGACTGTGCTCTGCGCTGCCATGGTTTTGCATGTGTGTTTGTAACTCAGCACCGCGGCAAACTGACACTCTTATCTCTGGTGGCATTCTTTGGCAGACAAAAACATCTTAAGAGAACAAAAATAAAAGCACGACCTTGCTGAAAGAATCCCCCTTGTGTTCCTGTTGTTTCTCCCCCTCTTTTTTTTTTTTTTTTTCCTACTTTCCACATGTTGCTGGCCTCTTCGCCCTGCGCGCACCTCCACCTTGTGCAACATTCTTGCGAGCGAACGTCACCGCTGTTCCAGTAAACCTGGTGGTGCTGTTGAGTCCCATAGGTAGCGCTGCATTCGACTGCGCTGTGGTCTGCATTCCTAGACGGCGATTCAGATCGTTGCTGCTTCAGACAACGTTGAACCCCCTTTTCTTTTTCTTTTTTTTTTCTTTTAACAAAGCAAGCGTCTCGGGTCTTGTTCCTCACATGCCGCGCTGCAGATATTATCAAGGTTTGCCAACACAGCGCAGGATGGAGCAGCTCGGCCTTCTTAATTCCCCTTCTGCTGTGTTCGATTTCAAAGAGGGCAGACAGGCGTTTGTTTGAGCATGCAAAGACACCGTCCGCCGATATATTTACCTGTTAAAGTCTGACGTTTATGCTGTTGGTGCTTGTTTAAAAGTTTGTCTTCCTTCTGCGGGCAAATGTGCAGAGATTAAAAATGATTCCTGGTTTCATGAACAGAATATTTCTGGAAATTACTAATCTGCACACTTTGGGTCCTCAAAAAGCTCTAACCCGGTGCTTGTCTCATGTTTATACTTGCTGACTTTGATTTTGGTGTGTTTTAAATCAATTGTGGTTCTCGTTGAACAAATAAGCTAACTTATTTCTTTCATGCTTGCCATTTAAAATCACTGGTGACAAACAGATCTGCATACGAGGCTTACAGTAAAGTATGGATGACGCCCCAAAACGAGGTTGCAGTGCGGGACGCCCGCAGACGTTCTAGGGTTCACTGGGCACGTCTCTCCGTGTTACTGCCTCCAAAGGAATACACACCAGCAGGAATGTGGATTTTAGGAAATGAGTAATGTTTGTTTTGTAGTGTTTGTGCTGCAACGGCAATGGCATTGTTCTCAGTAGAACCACCTGAGGTAAAGTGCCCTGCCCCCATTCAGCGGTGTGTGTGTGTGTGTGTGTGTGTGTGTGTGTGTATGAAGGAAGTCAGGTGCCTTTTATAAGCACACTTACATCATGCCTTTTAGGTCCTACTTGGACATAATTACAGTGTTTGCTGGTTGTTGAGGATGTGTTTGCCTAGATCATGGTTGAACTTTGTCTTTTTTGCTGTTGCACCTCAACAGGCGATGAATGAACTGTTAAAGATCTGTAGGAAAGTGTTGGGTGTTGACAATTTGTAAAGGCTAAAAAAATAAATAAAATCGGACACTGAACATAAATGGATAGCCTATACATAACTTGGCCTATTTTCAAGAACCAGAACCCCGTTAAGCTAGACGTCAAAGAATAGTGACCAACATAAGTGGAGCAAAACGGGATTTTCAAAGTTAACCATTTGGGTTTACTGGAATGTCTCTAATAGTTTCTCATACATAGTTTCTCAATCTTCATCTGAGACACGAGCAGCGGTTCTTTTCATGTCTGCGTTGAACACGCAAACTCCACGAGATAGAAAAAAGGATGTGGATGTTATTACAACATACTTGGCGGTCGGATTTTTAGAATAAGGGGCGTGAGACTGAAAAATGTGAGCTTTTAAAGGAGCTGCTTCAGACACGTAAAGATGCACAAAATCCGGATTGTTGCTGAAAGTTTGACTGCATCATTTAAATCCTTGAACTTTTAGAATGAGTGACTTTTGAGGCCGGACATGCGTTGATCTTTAATTAGACGTTCTACAAATAGAAGAAATTCTGACTCAGGTTTCCAGAAGACGTTGAGTCAGTCAGAATGTACCGCAAACACTTTGAGATAAGGTTCGGGTGGAAAATGATGCTGTTTGGAGGTGAAAAGTTCAGCGTATGAACTCGTGGTCTCACGGAGCATGGTGGAGGGAGAATCATGCCTATGAGACGCCTGGCGTCCTACAATCACATAAGAGTAAATTACAAATGCTATGTTGAAGCGTTGCAGAATGTAAATCGTCCGGCCAGCTGCACGCACCCTGTAATTTGGATAAAGTATAAGAATAAGGCGTGTTTTTTTCTAAATGTTGTTAAGAATGCTCTTTAGTTTTAAAGAATAAACATCTGTTCATTTAGATGAGGCAATAGATTTCTGTGGAAGTTTTCTTTTTTTAAATTCAATTGAAAAAGTGGAACTCCTCGTTGTAGAGACTCATTACGTACAGAGTGATATATTTAATGTGCTTATTTCTGAAAGAGACAATGTTAGAGGAGTAAAATTCACCTAACATGTGATCTCAGGCAGACTGGACTCTGCTGAGCAGTTTTTGTAGCTCTTGGTATATCTGTGTTTGGAGGCTCTTGATGTACTCAAACTGCATAAATGAATGTGCTTTGCTTCACAATCCTGTTGCCTGGTCACCCTTTTCTGCCACCCTTTTTCCTTCCACTCAACTTACACTGCAAAAACGGATCTAAAAATAAGTAAAATGTTCTTAAAGTTAGTGTATTTATCCTTGATTTGGGCAGGTAAATACGATTATCTGCCAATGGAATGAGTATTTTGACCCCTAAAATAAGATAATTAGACATCCTGCACTTGAAATAAGATGATGGAGATGTATTGTTCATATTTTAAGAGCAAAAATCTTATTCCATTGGCAAATCATCTTATTTACCTGCTCAAACAATGACAAATACACTTATTTTAATTTTTTTTTACTTTATTTCTAGTTCCATTTTTGTAGTGTACCATTAATATGTTTGGAAACGGCAGTCATTACTGAACCTTAGAAGGTCTGGGAGAGTATACCTAATTGTACTATGGTCTTTATTAGCATCTATTTGTAAGATCCAAAGGAATATTTTTAGTTTTATAAAGGTTTTAAATCTAAACTTAACCCACGTTTTCAGCTTGAACCCTGGGTACTAAATGTATTTGGATAAACTGAGCAAAAGTAACTATTTGTGTAATTAAAATAGTGAAGTTGTTTTTTGTTTATATTATTTGTGTTATGTGCCAGGCCTTTATAATGTCAAAACAGCCGTCCTATTGGTAAGCCTCTCGGGGAGCAAAAGAAATTTAAGTTTCATTCATGACCATATTTTTTCTTTATTTATATTGTACATATTTAGACTTTTAGAAAGCTTTACAAACGTATTTGATGCCAGCAGTTGTATCCGAGTCACTGAAGCTATCTAGGTTCCCTTTTTACTTGCATCAGACGTTTGGCCTTTAATACAGCTATAACCCATGCAGCCTTCCCCTCAGCAAGTTCTCCGTTTTTGACTCATCAAATCACAGTGACTCCTCTCAGGCCGGGGTAATTTCGCTGACCTCAGCGCCGTCCTGAGCACCTTTTTTCTTCACGTTTTTTATGGAAGCGGTAAGGCGCATGTCTCTAGGTGTTAAGGTTCTGCTGCTGTGTCTTCCCGAGAGCCGGCGATTATTCCAGTCCTCTGCGTTTCTCTCTGCAGTTGAAACAAAACCATATGTTCCTCCGTCTGCAGGACAGCTCCTTCTAAAGTAAAGCCAGATAACTCCTGAAGTATCTGGATTCTGCGCCAGAGTCAATAATCCTGGATCAACCATACCTACGGCGCAGAGAGCAACGTGACGTGCTGGGTGTCTCGTGCGGACTGGGAGCTAAAGCAATGGACAAAATGCTGATAAACTGCTCAGTCGCATGAGGGATCAATTAAGGGTTCCTTTGACTTGTCAGAAAAGTGAAAATTATTCTCTTAATTGCATTTCTGTCAAAAGTAAAGAGGGCTGTCAATCAGGGCGTCAGTGCGGTTCAGTCGTGGTTTATAATTGCAGCCGCTCCTGAGGGCCTTGTTGCACGATAAATATTGTTTGCTCTTGGTTTTTTTTGTTTGTTTTTTTGTTTAGTCTTCACATCTAAATTGGGGGGTGAGGGGTGGTTATGGCATACAATGCTATTAATTTGTCTGCATGTTAGCGCCTAAGTCTCAGATCTGTTTCAACACGCTGTGGTAAGACTGAGCAGAAGCCGAGGTGGCCGGGGAAGAGTAAAAGAGGCCCATGAATCAAAGCAGCAACACCAAACGCATCACAGCAGACTTTTCAGTGATGTAAAACTCTGACGTTGCGGTTTCATCCGTGATTTGCATGCCTAGCGCTGTTTCACGGAGGAAATGCCTGTAGTTTGTGAGTACTTCCTAGTTTGAGGGCATCTTCTCCATTCCTCACTCTGAACATTTTGTCACAGAGTTTTTGCCAATTGAAGTTTCTTCCGTGCGCCGAGCCTCTCCCCAGGTGACCGTTTTTAGTACGAGACTGAAGCAGCACAACAGGAACTGCGGTCGAAAGCAATTCAAGTAAACAATTGCGTTGATGCCAATCGTTATCTCTCTTTAAAGTCGAAGAGTTGCCAGAAGAGGAGCTTTTCCAAGAATACTGGACCCGAGAACCTGTGACTTCGTTTGTGTTTGGTTTTGTACCTCTTAGCCTAAAGGTCAACATGCTGGTTTTTAAGTGTCTGCATTGACCAAGATAAGAAAAGCAATACTGATGTATAGTTTTCAGCAAAAACAAAAAAAAAACACAGAAAAAACAGGAGGGCGATCTGCAGACTTTGCCCTTGTAGATATGTGGGGTTATTTTTGCCTACTTAGTGGTTTTTGTTGTTTTCTCTCTGTTTCCTTGTTTTTTGAATAGTTTTATATTTTCAAGGTCCTCGGATCAGACTAAGTTAAGTAGATAAACATTTGGTCATCTTTGCCGGCTTCATGGATGGCACAACTCCTGCTTTTGCTACAGGGCAGCAAAGCTAAAACAACAGCAGCCGTGCAAGTTCCTACACATCCCAGGGACGCAGTGTTTTCTGTGATCTACGCCTGGTTAAACAAAGAAAAGTACATTGTCTCCCTGCAGTAAACACCCTGACGGAGAGTTTATGTGCAAGCGCTGTGCACATTACTATTAAGACCTGAGGAACAGAAACTGAAAAGTGTTATTACTCTATCAATTGTTTCCAAATATTTTAAATTGGAGCTGTACTTTAAATGTCTCTTGTGTGCCAGTGGCTCTTGGCTCTCATTGTTATCATTTAATTTTTGCTTTTTCACCTAAATCAAGGAAAGCATATAAAATGTGAGGCTTCTCATTAAAGTCATGTTAAAATATTAAACATTTCTGAGTTACAGACTGTGAATGTGGGATTAATTGACTCAAGTGTTTTCATTTTGAGGATAATTTAAATCTGCTAGACTGTAGCTCTGTGTTTTTTGCATGTGTGAAAATAACCCGCTGTTACGATCAAAGAGAGGGCCCCAAGCTGAACCTGGCTTGTAAAAACAAAGACTTAACCCTTGACTTGGACTTTCAAAGATTGACTTGTGACTCGTATCCTAAACCCACTGGGAAAAAGTTAGATCAACCATCTGTCTGTCCGTCATCTGAGTTTTTTTGGGTTTTTGCAAGTTTTCTATTAAAAGTCTGATCTCAACAGAGAAATATGCTGTAAATTCCTTGTAATCATTCACATTCATACTATTAGAATGCATAAAAAATGGACTGAGATCTCCACTACTTTACATTTGTGTGGACTTTGGTCATGAAAATGTTCAGAAACTTAGTTGTGGACATATCTGGTTCCAGTGGATAGACCCACTGAAGACAGCCTGGCCTGCTTTAAACTCTGCAGCTTTCTGACGGTCTTTGTCTCCTCAGATGCTCCGTGTGCTCCGACAACCTGACCAACTGGTACTATGAGAAGGACGGCAAGCTGTACTGTCGGAATCACTACTGGGAGAAGTTCGGGGAGCTCTGCCACGGCTGTTCTCTGCTGATGACGGGACCGGCCATGGTAAGGCTGTCCTTTCCTCTTTACCGAGGCATTAGAAGGCAATACGAGCCGATTATCCTAAATCATTAAACCCCAGTGTGGTCAGTGTGGTAGTTTGACATGAGTTTTATTTTTGGGGAGTGGGCCGATGTTTATGAATTCAGTGATTCGAGCATCTAATGGTCACAACAGCGTGGAGCTGTAAGGTCTCCATGTTTTTATTTTAACTCCTAAATGGAACTGGAAGCAAGTCTTTTTGTCCAACTATCAGTCTCTTACAAACCCAGTGGCTATAGAAATATTTTTATTGGTTATTTGGCAAACTAACTTAATCTGAAATTTAAATGGTTTTGACATCAATCTGAAGCCAATAGTTCTCATTTGATTATAGTAATTTATGCAGGAATCTTGGAGATGTCAGTCCACATTTCTTATATGTGGGTTGTTTTTTTTTTTTTTTCTTTCGCTTGGAGTGAGCCGCTATTTTATTATGAATGTGGTCTAATTATCCAAATGGGTATAATGATAAATTCAGATCTTTAAATCTGAAAGGCAGTTTCAGAGCAGGGAGGACTGAGCGACGTGGAGCCTCCAGCCAAACTCGCTTCTTGGTTCATTTTAGCTATTCTCTTCTTTCATGCTGGTTAAAAAATAGTCAGATATTTGTTCTGATGTAAATATTAATACCAAATGGTATAAAACTGTCAACGAGGGTATTTAAGTAAATTATTAAGTGTGAGAAGTATATATTATGCAGAGATGGACAAATGTGTTGGGACTCTTGGTAAGGATTAGTAAAAATATTTAAAATAAAGGAATCACTTTCTTGAGAAAAATCCAACCTTTTAATTTGAGTGCATTTAATCAGAAGAAAAACCACAAAACCCCTTTACCGTCTTGCATGTTTTCAACAAAAGTAAAGGTCCTCATCCAGCCTAGTGCTCAAAAGAAATGGGTAGGTTGTGTAATATCTGACCCCCAGTGTAGCAAAAAGAAACTTAGATTCATTTGAGACGCTGAAGTATAAGTTAAAAATGCATAAATTACATAATGTAAAGATATATTGGGAGTACCAATAAGTCTGGCATCACTAATATTATTTGATATATATATATATATATATATATATATATATATATATATATATATATATATATATATATATATATATATATATATATATATATATATATATATATATATATATATATATATAGTAGTATAGTTTCACGCCGCCAGGTTAAAGCCTTATGGTCAGCTTTGCCTCGCCTGTTTTACATCCTGCAACACAAACCCTTCAACCCGCCATAAAACCATGATGATATTTATTTGTAACGGAGTGTTGTGGCGAGAAGGAAAGTGGTGTGTGTGTGTGTGCACGGCGATCAGAGTAAAGTCATCTAGGTAGAGCTGCATATCATTACTGTTCCCAACCCTTACTGAGGAGGGACATTTGGCCTGACAAACAATAAGCTGATGTTATTTTTTTTTAATGAAACTCTTTGGAGAATTTACATATGCAGCCAAATCAACTGCATGAAATGGTTTATACAGGGGTGTCATGGCACCTTTTAACTATTTTTTTCCCCCACTGTATATATTTTATCAATTTAAAGGTTTGGTGTTTTTATTATTTTTGCAGTGAGATTGTTACTGCATTAAAATCCATTTTAATAATGTTCTATTCAAAAAGTAATTTTTTTTTTTTTTTTACAAAATGATACAGGCAAGGACTTTGTACGACACTAGGTTTGGAGTTGCTGGGTAAGTGAACCCATCAATAAACGCTGATTAAATATATTTTTAAGAGTCATTCTCCACTTTTTTGGCATCTAGACCTTCTTGGATCAGAGCTTGAGATTGGACCTGTGTGTGGTTTTAAATCTGGGTTTGGTTTAAGCATCAATCTCAGCAATGAAATGCTTTCTAACCCTTTTTTTTTTAACTTTTACAAAAAGAAAAAAACGGCATCAAACATTATCAAAACTGTAATTTAAATAATTATATTTTGTGTTGGATAACTTGTTGCAGCTTTGACCGATCTAAGTAGTAATAATAACATTTTATTTATAATGCCTTTACATTTCAAACAAATCTCATGGTGCTACAGAGCAGAGGTCTTAAAACAGTCCCCGGGATAATACAAACATTAAAAACAGCATTTTATAATCACCATTAACCAAATAACACACATAAAACCATGTTTCTAAAAAGCTTCTTTAAACAAGAATGTCAAAGGGCCTTTTTTTTTTTAAGACCTTCACACTTTGTGAGGCTCTCAGGGTCTCTGGGAGGGCATTCCAGAGCCAAGGGGCAACTGCCTGGAAGGCCATAACTTATTAACTTTTAAAGAAGTGCCGATTTAACTTGCCAAAATCAATAAATGAAATTGCGCCCCGTCACCACGCTGTTAAACCACAGCCTAACTGCAGCATTGTGTTCTTTCATTATTTATTCCACATATAGATATTAAAACCCAACTGGGTCGTTTTTTTTTTGTTTTTTTTGAGTCCTCATTGCATTAAAACCTTCAAAATGTGAACATTTGAAGATTGAAAATTTGTATTTATTAGAGAAAAAATAGCATAATCACATAATTGTTTGTGATTGACATGTTAAAAATGTCTACTGTGCACTGTCCTCCAAATGTCACGCAGAATATAACCCTGCAGTTTTATTCTTTTGAAGACCTTGTTAGTGAGACGTTTTGTTTTTCAGTTATATGCGAACGATTATTTGGCCTGCTGCTTAATATTGCAGAAGGGGGGCTCTGTGTAGACTTGCGAATTAGTTTTGCCCCCTTGAGGCCCCATTCTGCTCCCTCTCTGTACAGAAGTTCTCCACGGTTCACTTCCCCACATGCAGAATCTGGTGGGAAAACAGCAGAACATGTGGTGGTTTTGGAGCATGTAGAGTCCAGTGTGGTGAGAAAGCTCTCTTTAAGTTGCCCACAGTCAGGATGATCTGCATGGATGGCTTTTGAGATCCAATATCAGTACTTGACAGAGTAAACGGTGCTTTGCTTGCTTTATAAAAACAAGGACTATAAAGAAAGGAAATAAATGCCCTTCTGCCTTGACTTTGTCGTCTTAAAGGTAAAAGATTAGATTCAGCTGACAGCTTCTGGTCACAAACAAGGTCGCCCAGCTAACATGCTGCCAGACTGAAGTTTTTCTTTCTGCCAGCAAGCATCAGGCAGAGTGAGTTTTTTTTTTTTTTTTTTTTATGTCGGCCTGTGAGGCCGAGTGTTTTTGGCAGGGCCGAACTGGCACCGCAGCCAGTCAGCCAGAAAGAAAAGCATTGTGGTCCAGCAGCGGAGGAGGTTCATCCAAAGCTGCTTCTGCCGCATGCTCAGCATTCAGGCCCACAACACAACTGTTGTTGTTCTAGTTTGTTTGTTGACAAATTGGGACTTTTTTAAGGAGGTTTTCAGTTTATGAAACCCCCGCTGCTGCATTTGTCTTGTTGTTTTCCCGAGTTGTTTTTTTGAGATCCCCCTGTTCTCCGTCTGACTGTCTGGATCCGGGGCAGGGCGTGATGGCTGCTGGGGTGGCTTTGTTTTGTCGCCTTAAGGTGAGGCGTTGCAGACAGGCTCATGAGATTTCACAATCGTTTCGCTGACATCATCTTCCAGCAGCAGGGAATCCTCTCCCGGCACAGACAACCTGACTCACGGCTAGAGAACATGTTGGAAAAATACTACAAATTTGTCTGCGCTTAAGTCGCAGGTAGATGTGAATATTGAAGCAAGAAGGTGTAATTTAGTTGTTTTTGAGTTTTCAGCTCCTCTTGCACAACGCAGCGCGCCAGTATTTTCAGAGGAGTGCACAAGTGGAAAACTTATGAATGCTTCTGAAATAGTTTCTATACCCATTACATTGTGTGGAGAAGGAATTTTGCCTCCAACTTCTGACGGTTGAATTTTAGTTTCTGATTTAAAAATCACAACTGTGTTTTATGATTTCATGGTGAATAAGTTCTTCTGAAATGTGATTTTGTTGCAAATGTGCAATGGTTTTAATATCAATCAAACTTTAAATTAAAAGCTGATGTTGTCAATTCACTTTCCACAAACTTGACTGTTTTATTTGGATTTTATGTTATAAACCAACACAGAGCAAAGTGTGATTGTTAAGTGGAAGAAAAAAGAGACGCAGCTTTTCCATTTCATTTTTTCCCCCCAATAAAACACTGGAAAGTGTGTAATAAGTGTGTCCCTTACTTTCAGAGGCTATTAGTCAGCGTCTGATTATTGTCAATAAAGGCCAATAATGTCATGATGATAAAAAAAAAATGCCATTCAGACCCTTTTGGTCTAGTAAACTGAGTCCACCTGTGTGTGATTCAGTCTTAGCATAAAACCAGCTGTTCTGTTAAGGCCTCAGAGGTTTGTTGGAGAACATATGAGAACAAACGGCATCATTAAAAACAAGGAACACGGGGGATGAGTCAGGGAGAAAGCTGCGGAGACGTTTCAATGCAGGGTTAGGTTATTAAAGGCCAACCAAGGAGAGCCTTAATCAGAGAAGCAGCCAACGGGTCGATGGCAACTCTGGAGGAATTGCAGAGATCCGTGCCTCGGGTGGAAGAATCTGTTGACAGGACAAATATCAGCCACGCGCTCCACAAATCTAAAGTTTATGTAACAGCGGCAAAAAGAAAAAAGGTAGACGACTCGGTAAGCATGGAAAAGAAGATGCTCGGGTCAGATTATATCAAAATGATTATGGATAACAGGGAGCTGGGCAATACATCAAGATTTAAAAAAAAAAATATTGATATTAAAAAATAGAGAGAGATAAGATGAGACTACATCGTTTAACATAGACGTATTTCATCTATGCTGTTATAATTATACTTTTATGTATTCCAGTAGGTTATTTTTCAGCTACTTCTCATATTTATCTACAGCTGTGAGACATTTGGGATAAAGCTTGGATTTAGAGATGCCTTTTTATAATTATTTTATGAAAAGACAAACACATTGAGATAAATATCATCTACCGGCATTCAGCCTAAAAATATCGAGATATTGTTTTATCGCCCAGCTTTAGGATAACGGCAACAATAACACTGCAAAACCCAGTTTGAACCACCCTGGCAATGAATTATGGAGGTGGCACCATCATGCAGGGTGGATTTTTTTTTTTTTTTTTCTATTTTTATTTATTTATTTTTTCAGCAGGGAAGCTGAGAAGAGTTGATGGGATGATAGATGGAGCTAAATTCAGGGAAATCCTGCAGGAAAATCCGTCATTGGCTCCAGAAGACATGAGTCTTTCAGTCGGACAACGACCCTACATTTACACTCGATAATTGATTTTAACAGACACTGAAATTTGGTTAACTTGGAGCGGTTTTGTGAAGATGAATGGTCCGTCTCTGGACGTGTAAAACTGGAAGAGACGTACACTAAATGACTTGTAGACGTAAGTGCCCCAAAAGGTGCTTGTGCAAAGTATTGAATCCGAACAACCAAGTAGAAGAACGCATCATCACTGCGATATCGTTTTACACGACATCAAGACCTTAAAGGACCGTTCGGAGGGCAATAATTGTATTTCACGTGTTAAGAGCTTTGCATTCTAACATTATATTCTGATTCAAGAGGAGTAAATCCTTTTTACAAGGCGCTGTTGTATTTACTCAGACCACCATTTTGCCCAAAACATGATCTCATCTTGCATGGGAGAGAGAAGGAAAGACAGATGTTAAGAAAGCGTGACATAAACTACAGAAAGGGAAACTGGTAAGTCATGTGCAGCAAGTGTCAGCGAGGGGGGGTTGGGGGGGGGGGGGGGGAAACGTGAAAGCAGCAGTGAAACAAGCTGCTCAGACCTGCCGGGGATGACGTCGGCGCAGATTCCAGACAGGCTGAGAGAGAAGCAGGTGTCGGCGCTGTGTCACCGCTCGCCGAGGAGGAGGGTTCAGAGCAGCAGCACGTTTTCATTAATGCCACTGCAGAGGATCCCGACGTACCTTTTTTCTTTTTCCTGTCCTGGACGGAGGATCAGCTGGTCTGCTTCTGGTTGCAGGTGGCCGGAGAACACAAGTACCACCCCGAGTGTTTCGTGTGCCTGAGCTGCAAGGTGGTCATTGAGGACAGGGACACTTACGCCTTAGTCGAGCGCTCCAAACTCTACTGGTAAGAGATTTACTTTGTTTTAAGTTGTTGTGGAGCATCTTTACGGGCTTGAATGCAGTGTGGAATGGTCAAAATATAAGTTATTGGCTGTGAAAGTTAAAGGTGTTTAGGATGGAGCGGTGCTACTCATGGGATTACTACATTATCTTTTGAATTTGCATTCAGACTTCGCCTTCCTGAAGAACTAGTGTGATCCACAATCCCGTTAGAGGATTAATCATTTCGAAATTAATACCGCATGTCATAATTTAAGCACCTTTTTTTGTAAAAGAGTTATTCAGGGCATGTTTAAATGTGTTATGTATAACTAGGTATTTAAGTGATAAAGTACACTGAAATTTGAATTCAACATAATTTAAAGCATATGCAGCTATTTCACTGTTTATTCTCATTTCCTAGTTAGGTTGTTGCAGTTCTCCATGAAATAATTTAATCTGTGTGTGGTTGGGGGGGCGGGCTCTAACATATGATTGGTTTTTAGACTCTTTAGACCAATCATGTGGACTGGAGCAATGTTATCCTCACCTACCGACTCCAATTGGTGGAGCTGCAATAAAATAAAGTCATGAAGAAATTAATATTCTAAATAAAAAAATATATTTTCATTCATACAATTTTATTAAATGCATATTTAATGAAGCATTGGCATATTTTCCACATAGTGAATTACCTTTTTCAAATGATGACGCAATGTTTAACTTATTTAGTCAATCGTGAGACTTTTGGCTGCAATATTCAGTAATTTCCCTCACGCTAAAGCTAAATAAGATTCTTTTATACACCTTTCCTAATATTCCTTAATAATTTGAGCTGTAACTGAACCGTTTCCTGTCTGCAGTGGAAAGTGCTACAAGCAGGAGGTCCTCACGCCCATGTTGGAGAAGCGCTCGCACGACTCCATCTTGGACTCGCTGCCCCACACGGTGACGCTCATCTCCATGCCGTCCGCTGCCAACGGGAAGAGGGGCTTCTCCGTGTCCGTGCTGAGCGACGTGAACGGCTCGGCGAGCGTTCAGGTCAAAGAGTAAGTGGCAGCCCGCCGGCGGCCGATCCGTGCGGCTGCTGTGCGAGTAGAGTATGAGTAATGCTTTATGTAAGACTTGATTATAGGTTTGGGGAGCCGCTGCTGTGTGCGTTTGTGTAAAAAGTGTGTCACAGCGAGTGAGGTAGTGGTGGGAAGCTTGATGTCGATTTTGAAAACTGCACGCCGTCTCTGTAGCGCGTATATCCTGCTCACGTCGCCGCTGTTTTCGTTTCAGGGTCAAAGGGATGCTTATAAGTCCGGAGGTGCGAGGTGCCATCCACGGAGGAGACAGGATCCTGGAGATCAATGGGCTTCCTGTTGGGACGCTGATGGAGAAAGAGGTGAGCCTTTTGATTCTCAGATCCTCCACCTCCCGCAGCGATGCACAATCTGAAAACGCTTCAGATCAAACAAACAATGTTTCCTGACCAGCTTCATGCCTCAAGGGCACTTTTCATGTTCTCATCAGACAACTTAAGGTGGATTTTTGCATTTCTCACATTCCTCCATCCTTTGTACATTCTTCAGTTGGGAGAGGAAGATATGTGAATGACTTAGAGGCTCATTCTCGCAGCCTCTCCCTTGAATTCTTAAGTAGTCCTGTTTTGTTTTTGATGTTGCTGATCTAGTCTATTTTTCTTTTTTTTCACTGCACATCAATATGGCTGTCCAAAGGTTATACTTTGTTGTTCTGCAATAACACCATAACCTGCTGGGAATCAAATTCTGATAGTGGTGAAGCTTTTTGACCTCTACGCTGCAATTGTTTTTTTTTTTTGTTGTTGTTTTTTAATACATATTTGTTAAAACATTCATATAATGAGAAATATAAGTTCTTTTTTGTGACCCCTGGTAAAGATGTGTAAAAAATATAGTAAAAAATATAGTTAATCTTTACTCGCAGCGGTATAATCTGACACTGGAAAGTTTAGAAACGTCCAACTTTTAACTTGAGTGAATTTATTTAGTCGGGGGAAGAGAGAAAAAAAATCACATGTTGAAAAGCAATTGAGTAAAATCCCTGTTGGCATAATTATTGTTCCCTGTAAAACACTGTCAAACACACAGTTCTTTTTACTTTTTTTTTTGGTTGTTTTTGAGTTTCTAGTAACATTTATTCATTAATCTATGACTCCCTGTTTCTCTGAGGTCTAGCACTGCACGACGTTGGAGAATCATACGATATTACTGACAGAAAAAATAAATAACGTGATGAAAGCACGATACATAACCCACATTTTTCCACCACTCATCCGTGCTTCCAACTCTCCGTCTTCTGCAGTGAGAGTCCATCCAACCGGCTGAAAATATTGGCGTGCAAAATAGAAGCTCACGGTCCTTTTGAGTATATTAGCCAGCAATGACTGCATACCGAACAATCCTTTGCAATATTTGGCCAACATGCTATAAATGACACAATGACGATGAATTTGCAACATACTTGCAGCCCTGTATTGGTTGGGTTGGTTGGTAGCAATGCCAGCTAATACGAATTTTTCTGTCCTACCAGCACAAACAACAATAAATTGAGTTTGCTAAACCGCACTGGTAACTGAACTGGATCAATGTTTGGTCACATGACGCAAATATTGAGCTTCATTTAAGCTTTGATGCATATGGGGGGGGGGGAGCATCTGTGACCCACTTTCCAATATGGTGGAGAATATGAGATGCCGTGGGCTTGTTTGTTCTTCTAAAGGCTCTAGAAAGCTTGATAGAGCACATGGCATCAAGAACACTTTAAGCTCCCTGGAAATTTTAAAGTGTGTATTCTTGGAGTAAAGGGAAAATGGGTCAACACTGGATATTTAAGCAGGTTAATAAACATATATAAGACAAAACAACACAGAAATGATTCACCAGCCCCCAAATCTTCCTCCTTTCTTGGTTATCTCAGTCCTTGGACCATAATCCTAGAGTAAAGCTGTGAAGAGAACAGAGGATGCTGGAAGATCCTCTCTGTCTGATCCAACCTTATGTACAGCTCTAGGACTTCCGAAACCAGATAAAGTATTGATGACAAGCCATCAACAGTTTTACCACTGGGATTTCTTAAATATTCAATTAAACATGAGATTTCTTTTCTCATGTGTACTTTGTGTACAGTGGTTTTCCCTAAATTTGCCACTGTTAGATCATCCTCCTTTTTACACACCTTCACCCTAAATGCTTGCAAAATGTTTTCAGCACCTTTTGCGTTTTAGTCGCAGTGATGCTGCTTATGTTGCATAAAAAGGAAAAACCTCAGGAGAAACTCATGCAGGATTGCTCCACATTCATGTGAAAGACCAGTTTTTAAAAAAAATATCTCTTTTTCTCATTTAGGTGTACGATCTAATCCACCACACCAGCCACACGCTGCAGCTGCTGATAGAGTACGACCCGGTGAGGCAGCGCTTGGATCGGCTGCGGCTGGGCTCGCCCAGGAACGACACGGGGGTCCCGGCCACGTCCCGCATGCGCCTGTCCTCGCCGTCCGACACCGTCCTGGAGCGGACGGACGAGGTCGACGACGGCACGCTGAAAAGGAGATCTATAAAGTACGGCGGAGAGTAGGGCTGTGCATAAAAATCGATATAAAGATTAATATCGATATTTTTAAAAACGATTTAATATCGATATTCTGGCTTTCAATATCGATATACCTCCCAACCTCTAGGGGGCGTTTTTTTTTTTTTTTTTTTTTTTTTTTTTTTTTTTTTTTTTTTTTTTTCCAGTGTCCTGTCTAGCAATATGGCAATAGGAATTGATGTCTCAATGCCAGATAGAGCTCGACAGATTTTGCTTTTACAAGTGGAGCAAACGGCTTTCGCCATAGTGCTCCACTTGATTTATGCTTGTAAATAGCTTTATTATGATTCCTGCAAGGAGAATTTCAAATTATATGGACATGACAATGGGAGAGTAAAGGAAGAACAAAAAGTGAAAGAAAAGAAAAAAAAGAGTAGAGGTGAAAGAAAGAGGAGATAAAAGGGAGAGAATGATAAAACCTTCTTTGTCTGCTCCATCACCTGGAAAGAGACACAAAAAGAACAGCACAACCAACAGACATAAAGCAGATACACTCGAATAACACCTAGATGCCATTGCTAAATCATATATATTATTATGTAAGCTGACATGTGTAATGTGATATTTGAAAAAAGAAAGTGAAAGAACATAAATAAATAAATTACAAGATTACTGTATATAAGTGAACACTTAATACCTGGGACCCAGCACCTGTGGGAGATGTGAAAGTGCACTAGTTTAGGTGAACATTATCCAGAAATAGCTTGATAGTGATTGTGGAGAACCGAAGACCCTAGGGGGCGTTATTACAGCGCAACCATTACAGTTCACAGCGAAGGAGAGCGAGTGAGACGAATTTGTGGAACGGCCGACAGGATTTTAGAAGCTCCTTTGTCCCTAAAATCAGATGTTTGGGCACATTTTTGGTTTCTGTGACACGTTAAATGCATTGAAGCAAATGCACTTTATTTTCCTGTTAATATGTCTGTGATCAATAAATAGAACATAAACATAATATTTGGCTGATTTTGGTGATTGAATCACTGAGCATTAATTCAAAGTAATAAATATCGATATTGGAATCAAATCAAGCTGAGCTATGTATCGAGAATCGTATCGTATCGTGAGCTGTGTATCGAGAATCGTATCGAATCGGCTCATCCTAGATGATACCCAGCCCTAGCGGAGAGTCTAAAAAAAAAAAAAAACGCTTTCAGCTTTCCGCGTCGCCGGTCTGAACGCACGTGGCACTAAAACGTCCCGATCTGATCTATTCCAGGCGAAGTAACAGCATATGCAAGTCCCCCAACTGCCTCAAGGAGTCGCCGATAATCGCCAGAGACATCGGCCGCTCCGAATCTCTCAGGTCCTCCAACAGCTGCTCCCACCGCATTTTCCGGCCGTGTGACCTGATCCACGGGGAGGTCTTAGGGAAGGGCTTTTTTGGACAGGCGATCAAGGTCAGCCTCCAGCTCCTGTCACTTCTGCTTCTCCTCCAGCGTTTCATCACCTGCTCTCTCTGAGCTTCAAGTAACGCTTTCTTTCATCTCAGGTGACACACAAAGCCACGGGGGAGGTGATGGTGATGAAGGAGCTGATCCGCTGTGATGAGGAGACGCAGAAAACCTTCCTAAAGGAGGTGGGTAATGAGCAGCAGGAGGCCAGTGATTTCTCACACACTGGACGGCCTCTGTGTTAAGAGCCACGTGCTCCAACAACCGCCTCTTTGTGCATTATTTTCAGGTTGTGTCACATTGCTCCGGTGGGAACTCATTAGTTCGACTCTTATCTTCCTCTGCCGTGTTAATCTTCCCTCCACTCAGAGCTGATCAGTGATGACTTGGTTATAGTAATCGTTAACCTGATTTTGCTCTCTGTTTTACTCCTTTCCTGCAACACGTCTGGCTCTCAGGTCAAAGTGATGAGAAGTCTGGATCATCCACACGTGCTGAAGTTCATCGGCGTTCTGTACAAAGACAAGAGGCTGAATCTGATCACGGAGTTCATCGAGGGAGGCACGCTGAAGGATTTCATCCGGGACATGGTGAGTTGATCGACCCTCCTCCGCTCTCACCTGGTCGGACACAAAACGAGCTCAGAGTTATGCGAGGGCGGGTGACCTGAGGTAACCTCCACACCCGTACACGGCTCTCAGCTCAACAACTGGCAGCTTTGGAAATCAGGAGGCTTAGGCATGAGAAGAGGGGGAATCTAAGTCATCCTGCTGCCATCCACTGTCTTAACTGTGGAGTTTATATTGTGTTTTTTTTTTTTTTTTTCTTATGATGAAGACGTTTACTTTATTTTGGAGCTCTTGTTACCAACCTTCTTACACAGAATGGACAAAGTGTGGAAAACTACAATTTAATTAATGTAGTCCTCAGGTCTGGATAAGGATAGAAAAAGAAAACCAGGGAATGTGGAAATATTTGTTTAGCAAACATATTTCCTAAAATCCTTCCTTCCTTTCCTTCCTACCTTTATTGCAAACCTCCGAATGAACAAACTGTTGTAGTTAGACTTTAAAATTAGATTTAAAAGGACAGAGAGCTCTGGAAATTTGTGTCTACAAAAGTTTAGTTTTTTTGTCATAAATGTATAGAAGCGCTGTATTAAGCTGCACTGCAAAAAGGGAACTAAAAGTAAGTAGAATCTTCTTGAAATAATTGTATTTTTCCTTTAATTGAGCAGTTAAATAAGACTATTTGTCAATGGATTGAGCATTTTTACCCCTAAAATAAGATAATTAGATATCCTGCACTTGAAATAAGATGATAGAGATGAATTCTTATTTTAAATCTTTTTTCCATTGGCAAATAGTCTTATTTAACTGCTCACATCAAGGAAAATACAAATTTTACTTACTTTTATTTCCCTTTTTGCAGTGTGTGTTTAAGAAAGTTGGCTAACAATGTCTGTTTAGTGTAACATAAGGCCTATATTTCCCGAATTTGTGATTCTTCTAAATAATGTATTTGTATTTTCCATTCATTTATTTTTTTTGTTTTCTCTCTTGACTAACAGGATGTGTTTCCTTGGCAACAAAGAGTCAGCTTTGCAAAGAGCATCGCCTCTGGCATGGTGAGTTGCTTTATTTGTATAGATTTAAATAAAAAGTGTGTTTGGGCGTGGAGGTGGCGCAGAGATAGCGCACGCAACTAAATCCTGACCGCCTCCGTCCCGGGTACGAATCCTGACCCGTGGACCTTTTGCCAAATGTATCTATCAACCCCATTTCCTGTCAGCTTACCGTCAAATAAAAGCTCTAGTCTAACTCGGTCTTTACTGTAGCTTACTGTCTCCTGCTTTGGCAGAGCCACAGTGTAACATTTTAATCTAAGCAGTTGCCATTTGATGATGCCGAAGATTTAATAGTTAAATGCACAAAAGGTGAATTAAAAAAAAAAAAAAAAATTTAATAACATATTTGATTTATAGATATTCATAACGTTTTTTTTTTTTCCAGGCCTACCTTCATTCGATGAGCATCATCCACAGAGACCTCAATTCTCACAACTGCCTGGTTAAACTGGTAGGTGACTTCTGACCAGCCTCCACACAGCAGAGATGTGGGATTTGGAAATGTGAACTGTGTGGGAAAAAAATTGGGTTTCATAAGCAAAATAGCAAAAAATTATTAAAACAGTATATTACCGTTTTTTTTTTTTTTTTTTTTTTTTTTTTAAATAGTATGGAAAAGAAGAGGTTTAAAAATATGCTGAAATTCTAAAATAAAATTCAAATGTTTCATTCTGAAATTGGGTCTCAGGGTGAGCTTAGCTGCAAACAGTCCTGTTTAGGAGGCCTAGCATCCCCTGAAAGATGCTGATTGTGTTTAGCTTTCTGGTTAATACATTAACAGATTAGTGTTTTCAAAGGCGGTGTTTCCAGTAGACCCGATGAACGCCTTGTGTCGTCTCCCAACAGGACAACACCGTGGTGGTGGCTGATTTCGGGCTGTCCCGGCTCATCGTGGAGGAGAAAGTCAAACCTCCTCCAGAGAAACCTTCCACCAAGAAGAGAGTGCTGAGGCGCAGCGACAGGAAGAAGCGCTACACTGTGGTGGGAAACCCTTACTGGATGGCTCCAGAAATGCTAAACGGTAAGGGACTTATCCACAAAGGAGGAATAAAACATGAAACAGTGTTTTGATGTCAAGAGAAGAAGGCATTGTGTTTTACTCTGCGTTTGGTGTCGTTTTAGGTAAACGCTATGACGAAAAGGTGGATATATTCTCCTTTGGGATTGTTCTCTGTGAGGTAAGCTGCTGACAGATTGTATTTATTTGATCTGTTTATCACAAGGATATTAGAAACTTCTTGGATGTCATGACAAGATCTTATTCCTAACTCTTCACCATTCAGATTATTGGAAAAGTGTACGCAGACCCCGAGTGCCTCCCCAGGACTATGGACTTTGGCCTGAACGTCGGCAAGTTTGTGGAGAAGTTTCTCCCTGAAGATTGTCCTCCAGCTTTCTTTCCCCTGGCGGTGGCCTGCTGCGACCTCACACCGGACAACCGGTGAGAACCTCCCCTTAAGCTGATCTTTTTAACTGCTTACTGTTCAGAAGAGCTGCGAAATATATCAGATCTCACTGTGTGCAATGCATCGGGTCTGTGTGTCAGTTCTCCCTGGCCCTCATTCCCACACTTACTGTGGATTTTGTCCACTCGGAAGCTAAAGCTCCCGGGAGACGTGGCGACGTCCAGACGATGGAGAAGGAAAAAGAACAATGAGGGAAAATCTTGGTTGTTTGCAACTTTGTTTGCAATATTTTATTATAACAAAATTTAACATTATTAAAAAATATATTTTCCTATTATAGTCCAGATTCACTGTTCAAGCACTTTAATTGTAGCGGATTTGTTGACTGCAGATAAATGCAGCTTTTTCCACCAGTTCGTGGAGTTTTAATGAATGTTTCTGCACACATACAGATATATTCATATGTTTACTATCCTGAACGGTTTACTTTGCAGATTATTTTTGATGATGCACTATATTGTGTCTTATCTTTTTCCACAAACACAAATGACTCTGCTTCCAGCTCAATAAAACAGCCTCACAGTTTAGTTTATTAAACTCAATCCACCGAGTGCTGACTAGCTCTTTCTTTTATCTATGCACAGCATGGTTATAAATACTGCAGTATAAATGTTGTTCAGCCATTGATAACTCTGTTGATAATGAGTTAATTAAGCAACGTAAAAGCCTGGCATGTCTGTGGAACGGTCAGATGTTGTAAAGTGTGATTTTCTCTGATAGGCACTGATTACCTAAAACTTTTTTGGATTCTTTGTAGGTTTTACAGTTGAGAAGAATTTCCATTTTTGGCTCTTTTTTTTAGACGTAGACAACTGCTGCAAAATAGTTTTAGCTGTCTTCTGTGCTGAAAACTTTAAATGACAGCAAAAAGTGGATTTGGGTCATTGTTCCCTGAAATTAACTGAACCCATCATAATAGATCCATTTGAAGGCCTTTTAGTAAAAGTTAAAAACAAAACAACAATGACTACAAAATGGACTTCCCACTTTCAATGAACAGTAAAGGCAGCTTTATTTCTTATTTTTTTAGGATAAAAAAAAATATTCTTTACCACTTTTCCATTTGCCCTTAACTCTGATCTACTTAACGAAGTTTACGACAAAAGGAGGTTGCCTCTCTGTTCTTTTTTTACGGTGACTTTATGAACCCAACTTTATGCGCTGAAGCTCATAAAAAGAAACAAAACAGTGCAGGAAATAAAACGCAACACCTCTGGTGACGTGTCAGAAAACAACAGGATGTAAAAGAAATCAGGAAAAACATAAAGAGCGTTTTCACCAAAGCCGTTTGTGTTTTGTTGCGGGGTTGTCGTCTCGGCTCGGCGCGCCTCGAGGCCGCAGTGGAGCGCGGCGAGAGAAAAACAAACCCTTCCACATGCCATCCGGACCTGCCGGCTCTCTGACACACCCCTGCTGCCACATTGCTTCCTCGTTTGTTTTGTTCTGTTTCTCTTAACCTCGTCAGGCTGGTTCTAACCTAAAACCGATATTTTCCTCTCTCCTCCTCCCATAGTCCACCTTTCCAGAAGCTGGAGGACTGGTTTAAGGCCCTCGCCCTCAGCCTGGAGCTGGGAATCCCTCTGCCGCCTGAACTGGAGGAGCTCCATCAGAGTCTGAGTCAACTGTACTGGTCTAAGGACGCGGTCCTGAGCTCAGAGCAGCCGTCCACCCCAACAGCCGCCTCTCCAGACTGCACCAGCGTGACGGACAACGGCACCTAGGACTCGTGCCTGTCGGACGTGTAACTCGCTCTTTGTGATGCCTCTTAACTGCTGCACTAATTCTGTGGATGGGGGGGAAAAAGAGGGAAACGGTGTTGAACCCGAGCCATGTTAGAACTGGATAACCTGAGATAGCTGGACCAGTTGTCCCTTCAGCGGAGCACAACCCTGTGAGTGCCGGTGAACTGCAGTGAGAATCAAGAGACACATTTCAAATTCACAACTTTTAGTTGCTTTTTTTTTTGTTTTTTTTTGCTACTGTGTTCCTCTTTTTGACAACACAGAGCCGTTCTTAATGTTTAAAGTTTACTGAACGGTAGCAACCCAGAGGGGCTGTTTCCCTGTGGACAGAGACCTCTATTAGACGTTCTTGTCCCTATGTGACAGTAGTTTTATTTTTCTGGCTCCGATGCTGTTCGCAGCACGTTGCGAACACAGATCCAGTCCACACCTTAACGAGGAGTGGCCTTAACAGCAACAATAAAAGAAAAACAATGCTGACTGACAGTCAGATCAGAGCGCAGGTAAGGATTATTGACATGCAGATTTTAGGATTTTAATTTCCTTGTTCTTTATGAACCTGTCCCTCAGAGCAAATTTTGCTCCAAGCAGAAAAGACGACTTATCCTAAAAGTTGAAAAGATGTCCTCAGAAAGATAAACTGATGTTTAAATTTGTTTGAAAGGTGGTTGGAGTCGATGCAGTGGGCTTAACTAAGCCTGCCTTTTTGTGGCTTTGCTTAGGCCAAATGTGGAGGACAAAAAAAAGTCCAGATTTCAACAACTTCTCTGGGTAAAATCAAAATAAAAACTGATCATTCTCAAATAGCCATAAAGAACGAGTTCCCCATCAGATATTCAGGATTTAAAAGGCTAATTTTAAATAAATAAGAACAGCTTTGATAATATTTATCTCCAGCCTTCCAGCTGTTTTCAACTGGTCTGGACTGATTGAGCTGAAATTTGGCCAGTTCTGCTTTACAAACTGATTTCTCAGCACACCTCTAACACATTTTTACCTTGGACAGCACCACGTTATTATTATTTAGTCGCGTGACCAAACTTCTCTAACTCTGATCACATTACAAAAGCAACTTTGGCAGTTAGCAGATTTTAAACGGGTGTGTAGTTCAATCAAAACTGTGTATTACTAGCTCCCTTGGTAATTTGGTAATTTTATTCAGCATCGACAGCCAGAAAAGCACCAAAAAGACACCCTTATGTATGATAAATACCAAGTAGGATGTAGATGGTTGTATTTCTAGTCATAGGTTTCTCTTTTTTTTGCCCATAGACAGCTGCAGGTCCACAGAGCTCATCTGTGTTTTTTCCCTGCTTTAACTCAAAATTTCTCTAGTTTATCTATGAACGTTGTGAGAATGTTTATTTCTTACTGATTGTTGCATTTCACAACCTACTAAAAAGACAAGAAATTTCACATAAAATAGTTACCTGTAAGCCTGAAGCCCTTTGAATGTTTCTGTGCAGCATCTTAAGCGATTACCCCATAGCCCTTGTTAGTTGTTAGTTGTTGGGTTTTTTTGTTCTAGGAGCTTAAATGATGCAGTTAGAAATGTTCACCATTGTGAAAAACACACTGCTGACATTAAGATGTGCAGATGTGCCTAATTACAAATCATTTATAGACCGAAACCAATTCATCCGAGCACACAAGATAAATTTTTTTTTAATATATTGACTTTTCGCAGCTTGGATTCAAACCAGAAACCACAAATCATTGTCCTTCTAAATAAACAAATTTATATTTAATCAATTGAGGTCACTTTTTTGTTTATTTGACATGTAAACTTTTTTTTCTCTTTTTTTCTCCTTTTTGTTAGTTTTTATTTATTTAGTTGTTGTTGTTTTTCTAATATTGGGATTTTATTGAACGGTATGCTTTTCTTTTAAAGCCTCTGTTCCTAAAATGTGTAGATGCCAACAATGCTGACCTGCACTGTGGGCAAAGCATGAAGATAACATAAAATATGTATGTTCTGATGCAGAAAAGTTTGTTAGTTTGGAGCAAGACAGTGAAGATTCATTTATTTTCTAACCTTCACTGGTCCCAGTTTTATTTCTTTGTGGTCTTGTATTTTTAAATATTTTTTTCAGAATAATGAAGACTTAATCATTTTGTTCTTTTTAACAAATCAGGACAAAAGGCTTCTGTTGGATGTTGTGAAACAATCTCTGTAAAGTGGGACTTGTTTTTTTTTTTTCCTAAGCAATGTATATAATGTGTGTATATATGATACCTTGATTGGATTTAATTGTAATGTTTAGATTTTTTCTCTTTTCATGTTAGACATTTCGTCAGCATTTTGCGATTCCCAAAGCAAGGTACTGAAGACCAGTTGTAACCACTTTTATTTATATCCCTGTAGTGTTACGTAAATAAAACTTCTGAAAGTTGCTTTTTCAAACTGTCACCTCGTTGTTTTCATTAGAAATTTTTCAGAGATTTTCTCTTAAACATTTGGATCCAAGTTGGAAAAACATATAGCCTTTAAAGACTCTGGTTGGATTGACAAATTAGTAATTTAAGAGGTGGGTAGTTACTAATTACATTTACTTGAGTAACTTTTTGAGCTAAA